>NC_092158.1:2228538-2328538 GCF_045791955.1 Oncorhynchus clarkii lewisi | reverse complement strand
TACTCTGGTCTGTCCAGTCTGGTCTGTCTACTCTGGTCTGTCTTCTCTGGTCTGTCTTCTCTGGTCTGTCTACTCTGGTCTGTCTACTCTGGTCTGTCTGGTCTGGTCTGTCTACTCTGGTCTGTCCACTCTCCCTCCACTGAGCCTGGTCTGTCTACTCTGGTCTGTCTAGTCTGGTCTGTCTACTCTGGTCTGTCCAGTCTGGTCTGTGTACTCTGGTCTGTCTACTCTGGTCTGTCCAGTCTGGTCTGTCTACTATGGTCTGTCTACTCTGGTCTGTCTGGTCTGGTCTGTCTACTATGGTCTGTCTACTCTGTTATGTCTGGTCTGGTCTGTCTACTCTGGTCTGTCTACTCTGGTCTGTCTGGTCTGGTCTGTCTACTCTGGTCTGTCCACTCTGGTCTGTCCACTCTGGTCTGTCTACTCTGGTCTGTCTACTCTGGTCTGTCTGGTCTGGTCTGTTCAGTCTGGTCTGTCTACTCTGGTCTGTCTTCTCTGGTCTGTCTTCTCTGGTCTGTCTACTCTGGTCTATCTACTCTGGTCTGTCTACTCTGGTCTGTCTACTCTGGTCTGTCTACTCTGCCTCCTCTGAGCCTGGCTTCGTACCTCCCCCAAAGACCTGAGTTCAAATACTTTCTAGAATAATTTCAAATAGTTTATCTGTGCTAGATTGAGCTTGTTTGATTAAAACATGCTTTAATAGTCTCAAAACTGTGCAGACCTGTCACTCTAAACAGGCCAAAGCAAACGATTGCCCCTGAGCTGAGACTGGCTCCCTGAGCTGAGACTGGCTCCCTGAGCTGAGACTGGCCCCAGCAAGTCCCTAGTTCTGCCCCTGAGCTGAGACTGGCTCTCTGAGCTGAGACTGGCCCCAGCAAGTCCCCAGTTCTGCCCCTGAGCTGAGACTGGCTCTCTGAGCTGAGACTGGCCCCAGCAAGTCCCCAGTTCTGTCCCTGAGCTGAGACTGGCTCCCTGAGCTGAGACTGGCTCCCTGAGCTGAGACTGGCCCCAGCAAGTCCCCAGTTCTGCCCCTGAGCTGAGACTGGCTCTCTGAGCTGAGACTGGCCCCAGCAAGTCCCCAGTTCTGCCCCTGAGCTGAGACTGGCTCCCTGAGCTGAGACTGGCTCCCTGAGCTAAACTGGCTCCCTGAGGTGAGACTGGCCCCAGCAAGTCCCCAGTTCTGCCCCTGAGCTGAGACTGGCTCCCTGAGCTGAGACTGGCTCCCTGAGCTGAGACTGGCCCCAGCAAGTCCCCAGTTCTGCCCCTGAGCTGAGACTGGCTCCCTGAGCTGAGACTGGCTCCCTGAGCTGAGACTGGCCCCAGCAAGTCCCCAGTTCTGTCCCTGAGCTGAGACTGGCCCCAGGAAGTCCCCCGTTCTGCCCCTGAGCTGAGACTGGCTCCCTGAGCTGAGACTGGCTCCCTGAGCTAAACTGGCTCCCTGAGGTGAGACTGGCCCCAGCAAGTCCCCAGTTCTGCCCCTGAGCTGAGACTGGCCCCAGCAAGTCCCCAGTTCTGCCCCTGAGCTGAGACTGGCTCCCTGAGCTGAGACTGGCTCCCTGAGCTGAGACTGGCCCCAGCAAGTCCCCAGTTCTGCCCCTGAGCTGAGACTGGCTCCCTGAGCTGAGACTGGCTCCCTGAGCTAAACTGGCTCCCTGAGGTGAGACTGGCCCCAGCAAGTCCTCAGTTCTGCCCCTGAGCTGAGACTGGCCCCAGCAAGTCCCCAGTTCTGCCCCTGAGGTGAGACTGGCTCCCTGAGCTGAGACTGGCTCCCTGAGCTGAGACTGGCCCCAGCAAGTCCCTAGTTCTGCCCCTGAGGTGAGACTGGCTCCCTGAGCTGAGACTGGCTCCCTGAGCTGAGACTGGCTCCCTGAGCTGAGACTGGCTCCCTGAGCTGAGACTGGCCCCAGCAAGTCCCCAGTTCTGCCCCTGAGGTGAGACTAGCTCCCTGAGCTGAGACTTTTTCCAGCCAGTCCATTTAGATACCTATGTTATCAGCATCCACACGGTCTGGTCTGTTCCACTGTAAACAGCAGTAAAACTGAAAGGCGCAACAATATAAGAGATCTGGGTCTGCAGAGAAAGGCAGAGTTCCGTCCCAAATGGAACACTATTCCAATGTAGTGCACTTCTTTTGACAGCAGCCCTTTCAAAAGCAGGGAACAGGCTGCCGTTCAGGACACGGCCTGGGTCTTTAGCAGAGTGAGGCTTGGCGGTGTAGTTCCCAGCACTAGTGTCATTATGGCTGTCTAATGGACCAGGAAGGTTGTAAATGTTCATCTACACTCCATTATGATGCCATTATAGCACTGTTTCACTGCTGTCACACACACGCACGCACACACACACACACACACACACACACACACACACACATACACACACACACACACACACACACACACACACACACACACACACACACACACACACACACATTATAAAAAAGTGGTCAGATGAAGCAGATACAGGACTGATTTGCAGCACAGACTGGAATATGTTCTGGGATTCCTCCAATGGCATTGAGGAGTACATCACATCTGTTATTGGCTTCATCAACAAGTGCCTCGATGACGTCGTCCCCACAGTGACCGTACGTGCATACCCCAATCAGAAGCCATGGATTACAGGCAGCATCCGCACTGAGCTAAAAGCTAGAGCTGCCACTTTCAAGGAGTGGGACTCTAACCCGGAAACTTATAAGAAATCCCGCTATTCCCTCGGACAACCAACAAACAGGCAAAGCGTCAATACAGGACTAAGATCGAGTCGTACTATACCGGCACTGACGCTCTTCGGATGTGGCAGGGCCTGCAAACCATTACAGACTACAAAGGGAAGCACAGCCGAGAGCTGCCCAGTGACACGAGCCTACCAGACGAGCTAAACTACTTCTACACTCGCTTTGATGCAAATAACACTGAAACATGCATGAGAGCACTAGCTGTTCCGGACGACTGTGTGATCACGCTCTCTGCAGCCGATGTGATTAAGACCTTTAAACAGGTCAACATTCACAAGGCCGCAGGACCAGATGGAATTCCAGGACGTGTACTGCGAGCATGCTCTGACCAACTGGCAAGTGTTTTCACTGACATTTTCAACCTCTCCCTGTCCGAGTCTGTAATACAAACATGTTTTAGCAGACCACCATAATCCCTGTGCCCAAGAACACTAAGGTAACCTGCCTAAATGACTATCGACCCATAGCACTCACGTCTGTAGCCATGAAGTGCTTTGAATGGCAGGTCATAGCTCACATCAACACCATCATCCCAGAAACCCTAAGACCCACTCCAATTTGCATACCGCCCCTACAGATCCACAGATGATGCCGTCTATATTGCAATCCACACTGCCCTTTCCCACCTGGACAGATGGAACACCTATGTGAGAATACTATTCAATGACTACAGCTCAGTTTTCAGCACCATAGTGCCTTCAAAGCTCATCAATAAGCTAAGGACCCTGGGACTAAAAATCTCCCTCTGCAACTGTATCCTGGACTTTCTGACGAGTCGTCCCCAGGTGGTGAGGGTAAGTAACAACACATCCGCCATGCTGATCCTCAATACAGAGGCCCTTCAGGGGTGCGTGTTCAGCCCCCTCCTGTATTCATGCTCGGCCAGGCACGACTCCAACACCATCAATACATTTGATGATGACACAACAATGTCTATAGGGAGGAGGAGGTCAGAGACCTGGCCGTGTGGTGCAAGGACAACAACCTCTCCCTCAACAAGATCAAGACAAAGGAAATGATTGTGGACTACAGGAAAAAGAGGACCCGAGCACGCCCCCATTCTCATCGACGGGGCTGCAGTGGAGCATGTTGAGAGCTTCAAGTTCCTTGTTGTCCACATCACCAACAAACTAACATGGTCCAAGCACATCAAGACGGTCATGAAGAGGGCACAACAAAACATGGGTCTTCTGATCCTGGTATGTTCGGCCTCCGACCTCAAGGCACTACAGAGGGTAGTGTGAACGGCACTGTAAGGCTGTAACACCTGTTGTATTCGGTGTATGGGACTAATACAATTTGATTTGATCACTGTTTCACTGCTGTCACACACACGCACGCACGCGCACGAACGCATGCACACATTATATCATTGTGTCACTGCTGTCCTCCATCCATAGATAGACCATTATGCCAGATCAGTGTGTCACCAAGGGTGCATCCAAAATGGCTCCTTTTGACCCATAGGGTTCTGGTCAAAAGCAGTGCACTAAATAAGGAACTTGGAACACAGGCCAAAGTCCCTGTCCTCAACCTCCCATCGTCATGACAACATCTTCTGGCTGAGAGGAGGGAGAGTGGTTGGACCAGGCCAGAGTGTGAAGAAGAGGCTACCCTATGCTACCCTCACTGACTGAGTGGGAAGACGTCACACAGACAGACAAATAGGCAGGCAGGCAGGCAGGCAGGCAGGCAGGCAGACAGACAGACAGACAGACAGACAGACAGACAGACAGACAGACAGACAGACAGACCATAATGTCTCTCACCAAGCAGCTCAGTAAAGAAAAGGAGAAAGTGAAGCAGCCATGATTCCCTGACTGACGGTCTGTAGGGATCCCCTCAGGAAAACACAAGAGGATGAGAGGAGAAGACAGGAAGACTAGAGGAAAAGATCAAGTTAAAAAGGGAAAAGAGAAGATGTGTGACAGAATTCCCCAGGGAACATCCATCCAGTCTATATCTTTAAATGTTTTATGTCGTGATATCCAATTGGTAGTTACAGTCTTGTCCCATCGCTACAACACCCGTACGGACTCAGGAGAGGCAAAGGTCAAGAGCCATGCGTCCTCCAAAACACGACCCCGGCTAAAGTTATACTGCTTCTTGACACACTGCTCGCTTAACCCGGAAGCCAGCCGCACCAATGTGTCAGAGGAAGCAATGTACACCTGGCGACCGTGTCAGCGCCCGACCCAGGAGTCACTAGAGGCCAGATGGCCTAGGACACCCCGGCCTGCCAAACCCTGCCCTAACGACGCTGGTCCAATTGTGCGCCGCCTCACGGGTCTCCCCGTTGTGGCTGGCTGTGACACAGCCCGGTATCGAACCCGGATCTGTAGTGATGCCTCTAGCACTGTGGTGAAGTGCCTTAGACCGCTGCGCTACTCAGGAGGCCCCACTCATCTTGTTTTGTTTTTTAATTAAGAGTATATTGAAGCACCTCTGAAAATCCTTCCACGAGTGTCACATGACTCTTCTGACCCATACAAACGACTGGAAGAAGATTGTTTTAGTGCCAACAAAAATAAGGGGTTAAATATGTGTCACAAAAAATATAAATACTTTATTTCCTGAGCTTTCTTATATCGCCTGGATATACGACAGACACTCAGACCACCCAACAGCGTAGACTTTGAAAGGTTGTAACCTCCCACCCCCTCATATCGCAAACCATGTACGCGCTCCAACACCCCACTCCCTCTGGTAACAATTAGCAATGTTTGGTCATTGTATTATTACTTTTGAACTGTACGTTGCTGATATAATTTTAATTTAGTCCTACTGATGCCTCCCCTTGCCTCTTGTCCTGTATTTAACACGATAGGCTACACGTCCATCTTTAGACGATGTTCTCTCCCCATAGAGATGTCTTCGCTGTTGACAATGTGGGTTCCACTGAACTATTGACCAGCAGCTGGAGCAGTACTCTTTTCTCTGCAGTCTTCAACATAAAGCCTCTCTTCAACCTTAGACAGCATGTCGTATAAGTCAGGCTCTCCTCGTCCCCGTAGACACCAAATAAAAGACATCACTGGTGTTTTAATCACTCTACCTGTCCTTGTAGACTCCAGATTATACACATCACTGTGGTTGTCCCTGTAGACACCAGATTAAAACATCACTGTGGTTGTACCTGTAGACACCAGATTAAAACATCACTGTGGTTGTACCTGTAGACACCAGATTAAACACATCACTGTGGTTGTCCCTGTAGACACCAGATTAAACACATCACTGTGGTTGTACCTGTAGACACCAGATTAAACACATCACTGTGGTTGTCCCTGCAGACACCAGATTAAACAAATCACTATGGTTGTACCTGTAGACACCAGATTAAACACATCACTGTGGTTGTCCCTGTAGACACCAGATTAAACACATCACTGTGGTTGTACCTGTAGACACCAGATTAAACACATCACTGTGGTTGTCCCTGTAGACACCAGATTAAACACATCACTGTGGTTGTCCCTGTAGACACCAGATTAAACACATCACTGTGGTTGTCCCTGCAGACACCAGATTAAACACATCACTGTGGTTGTCCCTGCAGACACCAGATTAAAACACATCACTGTGGTTGTACCTGTAGACACCAGATTAAACACATCACTGTGGTTGTCCCTGCAGACACCAGATTAAAACATCACTGTGGTTGTACCTGTAGACTCCAGATTATACACATCACTGTGGTTGTCCCTGTAGACACCAGATTAAACACATCACTGTGGTTGTCCCTGCAGACACCAGATTAAAACACATCACTGTGGTTGTACCTGTAGACACCAGATTAAACACATCACTGTGGTTGTCCCTGCAGACACCAGATTAAAACATCACTGTGGTTGTACCTGTAGACTCCAGATTATACACATCACTGTGGTTGTCCCTGTAGACTCCAGATTATACACATCACTGTGGTTGTCCCTGCAGACACCAGATTAAAACACATCACTGTGGTTGTACCTGTAGACACCAGATTAAACACATCACTGTGGTTGTCCCTGCAGACACCAGATTAAAACACATCACTGTGGTTGTACCTGTAGACACCAGATTAAACACATCACTGTGGTTGTCCCTGCAGACACCAGATTAAAACATCACTGTGGTTGTACCTGTAGACTCCAGATTATACACATCACTGTGGTTGTCCCTGTAGACACCAGATTAAACACATCACTGTGGTTGTCCCTGCAGACACCAGATTAAAACACATCACTGTGGTTGTACCTGTAGACACCAGATTAAACACATCACTGTGGTTGTCCCTGCAGACACCAGATTAAAACATCACTGTGGTTGTACCTGTAGACTCCAGATTATACACATCACTGTGGTTGTCCCTGTAGACTCCAGATTATACACATCACTGTGGTTGTCCCTGCAGACACCAGATTAAAACACATCACTGTGGTTGTACCTGTAGACACCAGATTAAACACATCACTGTGGTTGTCCCTGCAGACACCAGATTAAAACATCACTGTGGTTGTACCTGTAGACACCAGATTAAACACATCACTGTGGTTGTACCTGTAGACACCAGATTAAACACATCACTGTGGTTGTCCCCGCAGACACCAGATTAAACACATCACTGTGGTTGTACCTGTAGACACCAGATTAAACACATCACTGTGGTTGTCCCTGCAGACACCAGATTAAAACATCACTGTGGTTGTACCTGTAGACACCAGATTAAACACATCACTGTGGTTGTCCCTGTAGACACCAGATTAAACACATCACTGTGGTTGTCCCTGTAGACACCAGATTAAACACATCACTGTGGTTGTACCTGTAGACACCAGATTAAACACATCACTGTGGTTGTACCTGTAGACACCAGATTAAACACATCACTGTGGTTGTCCCTGTAGACACCAGATTAAACACATCACTGTGGTTGTATCTGTAGAAGCCAGATTAAACACATCACTGTGGTTGTATTTTTAGAAGCCAGATTAAACACATCACTGTGGTTGTCCCTGTAGACTCCAGATTAAAACACATCACTGTTGTTAATCACTCTCCTTGTCACTGAGTTAAAACCCCTTTAATATTGGACTCTTTTTTTAAATGTTTGCCTAAAATTACGTACACAAATCTAACTGCCTGTAGTTTTTATAGCGTCTTTGAAATGCAAGAGAAAGGCCATAATGTAATTTTGCAGTTTAGGTGCAATTTAGATTTTGGCCACTAGATGGCAGCAGTGTGTGTGCAGATTGATCCATTAAAGCATTGCAATACTGGACAATATTTTGTATCAAGTCTGCCCAAATGTGCCGAATTGGTCAACTAATACATTTTCAAGTGCATAACTATAGAGAACATAGAACAATTATATGGTAATACAACATTTAAGTTTACATGATACCAGGGAAGTCTTACATGATGGATCATTTGCTTTCACACATCTAGATGGACGGGCAGGGTGGGTGCGGAGCCAGAGACAGCAGGGGTTCAAACTGTAGAACCCAGTTACTACATTTGAACATAAAAATGGATTTTATCAAACAAAACTATGCTACATTTTATCTCTGGGACCTTCAGGATGAGAAGTACATTATTTACCTTCAGAGGTGAATGTATCAAACCAGTTGCCGTGAAATTTTCTCCTCAAACAATAGCATGGTATTTTTTCACTATAATAGCTACTGTAAATTGGACATTGCAGTTAGATTAACAATCATTTTATATTTCTGCCCATGTAAGACATGTCTATGTCCTGGAAAGTTTGCTGTTACTTACAACGTCATTCTAGTCACATTAGCGCACGTTAGCTCAACCGTCCCATTGTTGGGACAGCAATCCCGTACCTCTACGGGATCAGTGTCCCTCCACCAGGACAGCTGAGCTACGTTGTAAGTAACAAGAACATTTCCCAGGACATAGACAGACAGACACATTATGGGGTATTGTGATGTCATTATGGGGTATTGTGATGTCATTATGGGTATTGTGATGTCATTATGGGGTATTGCGTGTAGATTGATGAGAAAATGTTTTTCTTTAATCCATTTTAGAATAAATCTAACATGTGGAGAAGGATCTGAATCTGGGGAAGTGTAGCAAAACAGTATTGAAGGGAAAGTGTAGCAAAGTAGTATTGAAGGTCCCAAGAACACAGTGGCCTCCGTCATTCTTAAATGGAAGAAGTTTGGAACCACCAAGACTCTTCCTAGAGCTGGTCTCTAGACCAAATTGAGCAATCGGGTAGGAACCTGATGGTCACTCCGAAAGAGCTCCAGAATTCCTCTGTGGAGATGGGAGAACCTTCCTGAAGGACAACCACCTCTGCAGCACTCCACCAATCAGGCCTTTATGGTAGAGTGGCAAGACAGAAGCCAAAAAAGTCCGCTTGGAGTTTGCCAAAATGCACCTAGGGACTCTCAGACCATGGGAAACAATATTATCTGGTCTGTTGGAACTGAAATCGAACTCTTTGGCCTGAATGCCAAGCGTCATGTTATGAGGAAACTTGTCACCATCCCTAAGGTGAAGCATGATGGTGGCAGCATCACGCAGTGGGGATGTTTTTCAGCGGCAGGGACTGGGAGACTAGTCAGGATCAAGGGAAAGATGAACGGAGCAAAGTACAGCGAGATCCTTGATGAAAACCTGCTCCAGAGTGCTCAGGACTTCAGACTGGGGAGAAGGTTCGCCTTCCAACAGGACAAAGACCCTAAGAACACAGCCAAGACAACGAAGTAGAGTGGCTGTGTGGTCCCAAGTCTAAGATTAAGGGTGTCTTTTCCTAGTTTAAAATGATAAACATTCAACATTGGCTATAAATGAAGCATGATTTGTGCCACTCTCAAAAAAACTGTTAATCACAAAGACAACTACTGTATGTCCCCCATTATTCCTTCTCTTTATAAGAAACTCTGTTATTAGGACACTCTTTTGTCATCGTTATGATGTCTCCAGATTGACTTTAGAAGCAGTATAACTTTAGCGAACTAGCTAAGATTGAGGGGAGAGCAACAACATTTTAGCTAGATAACATTATTTTAGCAATGTCATCATATGTCATAGTATTTCCAGGTCACTTTAGTGTTTTACTAAACAGTCATTCGTTCAGATAAACTTAATTAACTGTCAGTCAGACATCAATTTGCTGCAGCATTTGTAAAACCTTGATAACAATGTGCAACGACGCTATTGACGGAGGTGCTACCCTTGAATTGTTGGTTTTGAATTTACTCCTTCTCCCTCTAGATTGTGTGCCTAATAGTATGCTCCAAGATGACAAACTATAAATACCAGTGTGTCAAAGTAGCTTAGAGCAGGTATACCTAGTGTTGGGAAACCTTTTCTCAGTTAGATGTTGTATAACAAGATGGCGTAGCAGTCGGACGGTCTTTGTCTTGTCCCGTCCTGTCCCATGTATATATCGTTTTCTTCATATATATTTCGAATATATTTAATCTCACTTTCCATCTACGGACTGAATATACTCTCCTACAACCTGCCTCACCCAATGTGGTACGGATCTACTATTTTTATACTTTATAACCGGAACCCCCATCAGAAGCTAGCCAGCTAACTAGCTCTAACATTTTCCACCTAGATAGAACTGCCAAAGGGTGCGGTGCTGCAATCTACTGCAGAGATCTGTCTTACTATCCAGGTCTGTACCCAAACAATTCGAATTTCTACTTTTAAAAAGTCTCTTACTGTTGCCGCTTGCTATAGACCACCCTTTGCCCCCAGCTGTGCCCTGGACACCATATTTTAATTGATTGCCCCCCAGCTATCTTCAGAGCTTGTGATGCTAGGTGACCTAAACTGTGAAATGCTTAACAGGATTCAGACACGGCTAGGACATCCGGGTCGGCAGAGTGTGCTAAAGCAGTGAATAAAATAAACTTAGGGAGGAGGCTTCTGATGTTAACATGCATGAAACCAAGGCTATTACGGTTACAGAAGTCATCAAAAGAGAGCGCCTAGGGAATGGGAGTGGAGCTAGGCACTGCAGGGCCTGGATTCACCTCTACATCGCCAGAGGAACAGAGGAGGAGTAGGATGAGGATACGGCTAAAGGCTATCAGGACTGGTCGTTTAGTGCGTTCAGAGCAGAGAGTGAAAGGAGCAGGTTTCTGGGCATGAGAGAATAGATTCAAGGCATAATGTACAGACAAAGGTAAGGTAGGAAGAGAGTCCATTGGAGGTAAACCTAGGCATTGAGTAATGATGAGAGAGATCTTGTCTCTAGAGAAGTTTAAACCAGGTGATATCACCACATATGTGGTAGTCGTAACTAAATGGTTGGTTAAGGCATATTGAGCAGGGCTGGAGGCTCTACAGTGAATTAAGACAATAATCACTAACCAGGACAGTAATGGACAAGACATATTGATATTAGGGAGAGGCATGTGTAGCTGGGTGATCATAGGGGTCCAGTGAGTAATTAAGCTGGCTGGAGACACGGCGATTCAGACCGCTAGCAGGCCGGGGCAAGCAAGCTAGCTGAAGGGCCTTAGAGGGATGTCTCGATGGAGGAATCTCTGTTTTGGTCTCCGCGTGTGGTGACGTCGATAGACCAGTCGTGATGGATTAGTAGGGTTTTGAGTAGCAGAGGGGTCCAAGTCCAATTGGCAAAATAGGTATAGTGGCCCAAGAGATTGGCCGATGGATCTATACAGCTAACAGTCCAATATGCTCTAGCCAGCTAGCAGCTAGAGGGCCGCGTCAAACAGATGGTCATTCAGGGGACGGTGCGATGTAGAGGCCAGTTGAGTATCCCCTCAAGCAGATTACGTCGTAGTCCAGTCGTGAAGGATCGGCGAGGTTCCGTGTCCCGTACCAGCAGTAGAAGGGGTCCGGGTATTGTAGCCAAGGAGTGGCTGATGGGCCTCTTTAGGTAGCCGGGAGAAAGGGCTTGCTCCGGGACTGTACTGTTAGCCAGTACTCGGATAACAGCTAGCTAGCTGTGAAGATCCAGGTGAGAATATCCAGAGCTTGCAGTAGGATTCCGGGGATATTGAGAGAAAATAGGTCCGGCATGCTCTGGTTTGAGTCGCGTTGTACAAACTGGCGAGAGCTTTCAGAGCTAAAGCTTTGCTGATGACCTCTAGCAGTGGTTAGCTGACTACTAGCTAGTAGCGAGTGAGCTGGTTAGCTTCTGTTGGGGGATTTCAGATTCGATGTGAATAATACTTTAGAAAAAAACAGATCCGCACCACATTGGGTGAGGCGGGTTGCAGGAGAGTGTTTTGAAGTTTAGAGAAATATAAAAAAGAGATTCGAAGAGATATAAAAAGATATATACACAGGACAGGACAAGACGAGGACAAAATATGTCTGACTGCTATGTCATCTTGGATAACATAAGCATTATATATTACTGAACTGTTGGAGCTAGAAACACAAGCATTTCGCTGTAGCTGCGATTACATCTGGAAAAGATGTGTACTCCCCCAATAGAAATGTCATCGATTTGATGCACTGATCTCACAAATCAGGCCATTTCGGAAATATTAAACTTTGTGGTAACCTGCTTACTTAAAGGGAAAATATGGCAATGTATTAAATAAAGTGTCCTACATGTACAACAGTTCTGCCAGAGCAAAACAAAAATACACGGAACAAAAATATGAAAGCAACATGCAAAGTGTTGGTCTCATGTTTCATGTGCACAAAGAAAAAGTATTTTTCTAAAATGTTTTGCACAAATTTGTTTACATCCCTGTTAGTGAGCATTTTTCCTTTGCCAAGATAATCCATCCACCTAACAGGTGTGGCATAGCAAGAAGCTGATTAAACAGCATGATCATTACACAGGTGCACCTTGTGCCGGGGGACAATAAAAGGCCTCTCTAAAATGTGAAATTTTGACTACAGGAATGTCCAGCAGAGCTGTTGCCAGATAATTGAATGTTCATTTTTCTACCTAAAGCCGTCTCCAACGTAGTTTTAGAGAATTTAGCAGTAAGTCCAACTGGCCTCACAACCACAGTGTGTGGGTGAGCAGTTTGCTGATGTCAACGTTGTGAACAGAGTGCCCCATGGCATAAGCTACGGACCACGAACATAATTGCATTTTATCGATGCACAGAGATACCCTGACGAGATCCTGAGGCCCATTGTCATTCCATTCATCTGCTGCCATCATGTTTAGGCATGATAATGCATGTCCCTTGTCGCAAGGATCTGTCCCAATTCTTCCATGGCCTGCATACTCTACACACGTCACCCATTGAGCATGATTGGGCTGCTCTGGATCGACGTGTACGGCAGCGTGTTCCAGTTCCTGCCAATATCCAGCAACTTCACACAGCCATTGAAGAGGAGTGGGACAACATTCCACAGGCTACGATCAACAGCCTGATCAACTCTGATACTGACTGGTTTTCTGAGCCACAACCCTATCTTTTGTTAAGGTATCTGTGACCAACAGATGCAGATCTGTATTCCCAGTCATGTGAAATCCATTGATTAGGACCTAGTTAATTCACTTCGATTGACTAATTTCTTAATATGAACTGTATATCAGTGAACTCTTTGAAATTGTTGCATGTTGAGTTTATATTTTTGTTCAGTATTATTAAAGTAGAAAACAGGAATCTAACTGTCTCTCTAGCTCTCTCTCTCTCTCTCTCTTTACAAGTCTCTGAAAAATGTGTTTTCAATTATGCACTCAAGAAAAAAAAATCGTGTGTGTAGTGTGTGACGTCATGTGCAGACAGTGGTCCCGTTCTGTCGAGTGGCACACAGGGCTCTGTGAGGTACGAGAGAAGGAGGCACGGAAAGAAGAGAGAGAGAGAGACGGAGCCCTCGGGAACTATTCAATCAGAAATAAACAAAAACACACTTCTCTTCATGGACTGTAAAATTGAAAGATTAATTATAATTTGCTTGGATTGGAAGAATCAACACGTGCGATTCTGACGGACGACCTGAATAACGGAATTCACTTTTTGGGGGGATTTTGGTAGACAGTCCGAAATAATATATTTTTGAGGTTCAAGCAACATTTTCGAAATATCGCTGAGAAGGAACAACTGTAAGTATATTTTAGATTTCTGATTAACTTAAATGTAATAGGTATGTTACGCGCAGGACTGGAGACTGTGCGGCTGAATCAGGATAAATTGTTGCGCCAACGCGACTGAGAAGCGGTGCCTCATAAAACCGTAAACTTTGCCATTAGTTTAATTAATTAATCTTAGTTTTTCCACTACAAAACATAATGACAGAGCATTGCATAAGATGAAACGTGGGCTTCGGAAAATGGGAATACATTTTAGCTACAGTATGTGTTGCATTGCAACATCGATCGTTTTGGGGAGTTTTTCCCCCTTTTTCTTCGATGACATTCCACCTCTCTCTCTCTCTCCGATCTCTCTGTTCTCTCTCTCTCTCCGATCTCCCTGTTCTCTCTCTCTCTCCGATCTCTCTGTTCTCTCTCTCTTTCTGTTCTCACTTTCTCTGTATCCATATTGTCCAAAGTCCCATTATTCAGAATAAAACACGTAGATGATGTATTCATCCAGGCTCTATGGCTGTCCTGTAGTTTTTACAGATTATTGGAGTCCTTTGTTTAAACATTGGCCGGTACATATCTATATATTCGTCCTGTGTTTTGACCCCCAAGGTATATTATGCCTTGGTATACTTTACTCTACCGCCCCACTGGGCACAAACTGGTTGAATAAACGTTGTTTCAATGTCATTTGTCAACATGGAGTATTCATGAAAAATACATTGGATTTGATAATTGAGGGTCAAATTTCAACCATGGGATTATGTTATCATGGTAACCAAATGTTAACATAGACAAACCTTGTATAAAATATGTTGAATTTGTACCTTATAAAACAATGTTAGATCTTCAATGTTATATCCACAATACAAAAATGGATCTGCTTACAGCTACCCGTTGGTCCCCCATTCAGGGTTTTTAACCAAAACCCTGATTATGTTACCGTCTATTACCAATGTGCTATTGTGAGAGTGATTGTTGAGAGATCTCCACTTTAAAACTAAATCGATTAACGTTTGCTATTGATGTGGGTTCGAAAGGGTATGTTTAAGAGAGCAAATGAAATGTGACTATACTTTATTTATCATATATATTTAAAGATGCTTTTTAGGCCTATAGCGTTTACAAAGTCATCAACAGCTGTTGTTTCAATTCAACCCAGAATTCAACTGTGAAATAGACAATACAATAGGCCTATGGTTTCAAGCTCTAGTTGATTACAAATGTCATGATATTTAGTGACGTTGAATTGTGTTTGGTTGTCAACACAACCACCAGATATCAACATTTAAAGGAGATGTATCTTCTGATTGGATAGTTCCATCTGAGCCTCTGACTGAGTTTGGCTTTAATTCCAGTTTGTCTACAAATTAATCATTTATATGTTGAATGCACGTCTCCAGCTCAACCAAACATCGAAGGCAGCCCTTTCCTGCAGTCAACTGTCCTAATGGGTCCTAATGGGTGGAATGCTATTCATACTTTACATGATTAATAACCAACGGAGAAAATCTGCTGTTTCTATGTCAAACAGTTTTGTTCGATTTCACTCTTCTGTGATGTATATAAAGTGTAATATTGGGATGCAAACTCAACATTTTAAACATTTTAACTCTATATCTGACATGGTATAGGTGTCTTCTTTTCGTAAGCCATGTATAACATTTGTTTCAAAGTATATTTGTTTAAGACTACCAAGAATGACTCTTTGTGACCCTGATTTAGCCCATAGAAGTAAACAGTGAAATAATAGGACTCATTCAAATCAAACTGCATTTAAAAAAGCATCTGCCATTTTGATTGGGTTTAGTCCTATTCTTTAATTTACATGTTTGGTTGAGATGGAGATGTGAATTCAACATATCAATGATTAATTTGAAGACAAACTGGAATTAAAGCCAGACTCAGTCAGAAATTCAGATGGAACAATCCAATTTATTTTTATTTTTTATTTTTTTTATTTCACCTTTATTTAACCAGGTAGGCTAGTTGAGAACAAGTTCTCATTTACAACTGCGACCTGGCCAAGATAAAGCATAGCAGTGTGAACAGACAACACAGAGTTACACATGGAGTAAACATTTAACAAGTCAATAACACAGTAGAAAAAAAGAGAGTCTATATACATTGTGTGCAAAAGGCACGAGGAGGTAGGCGAATAATTACAATTATGCAGATTAACACTGGAGTGATAAATCATCAGATGGTCATGTACAGGTAGAGATATTGGTGTGCAAAAGAGCATAAAAGCAAATAAATATAAACAGTATGGGGATGAGATAGGTAAATTGGGTGGGCTATTTACCGATAGACTATGAAAAAGCTGCAGCGATCAGTTAGCTGCTCAGATAGCAGATGTTTGAAGTTGGTGAGGGAGATAAAAGTCTCCAACTTCAGCGATTTTTGAAATTCGTTCCAGTCACAGGCAGCAGAGAACTGGAACGAAAGGCGGCCAAATGAGGTGTTGGCTTTAGGGATGATCAGTGAGATACACCTGCTGGAGCGTGTGCTACGGGTGGGTGTTGCCATCGTGACCAGTGAACTGAGATAAGGCGGAGCTTTACCTAGCATGGACTTGTAGATGACCTGGAGCCAGTGGGTCTGGCGACGAATATGTAGCGAGGGCCAGCCGACTAGAGCATACAGGTCGCAGTGGTGGGTGTTATAAGGGGCTTTGGTAACAAAACGGATGGCACTGTGATGCACTACATCCAGTTTGCTGAGTAGAGTATTGGAAGCCATTTTGTAGATGACATCGCCGAAGTCAGAAGATCTCCTTTAAATGTTGATATCTGGTTGTGTTGACAACCAAAGACAATTCAATATCAATGTTATGATACAGTAATTAGTCTAAAGTTAAGAACATTTTACAAACTAATGTCACGTTCAACCTTAAAATGAGTAACACATCCATGGCCACATTTTGAGGTTCCTGTAACTATAAATATCTTCTTATGTCATCATAGAAAGCGCACATGTTCAAGTTGGGATGCGTAGGTCGTCCCAGGTCAAGATGACATGCGTAGGTCGTACGAGGTCAAGATGGCATGCGTAGGTCGTCACAGGTCAAGATGGCATGCGTAGGTCGTACGAGGTCAAGATGGCATGCATAGGTCGTCACAGGTCAAGATGGCATGCATAGGTCGTCACAGGTCAAGATGGCATACGTAGGTCGTCCCAGGTCAAGATGGCATGCGTAGGTCATCCCAGGTCAAGTTGGCATGCGTAGGTCGTTACAGGTCAAGATGGCATGCGTAGGTCGTAACAGGTCAAGTTGGCATGCGTAGGTCGTAAGAGGTCAAGATGGCATGCGTAGGTCATCACAGGTCAAGATGGCAGGCGTAGGTCATCACAGGTCAAGATGACATGCGTAGGTCGTAACAGGTCAAGATGGCATGCGTAGGTCGTAACAGGTCTGTGGAGATCTTCACAATTGCTGTAATAATCTGCACAGAATCTGGAACAGCATTGATCACTTGCACCGTTTACTATTAATCTCAACTGCAATCCAGGTCATTTGGTTCTGCTATTAGATGAAGCACCGTGATAACACACATTGTGTTCCCATTTGACCTTTGAACTTTGCTGTGCTTTTAAATGATTGAAAGAGCAGTGATAACACATTGGAAATTCAACTAACCTTTGGCTGTCTTTTTTGAGTGGGGGAATAGAAGCTGTAATCTCATTGATCAATGTCTTAACCAAATATGACCAAATTATGCACATTGAAATGACGTCGTGTGCCCAGTGGGTCTGAGACTCTGATGGCTGTGTTCACTGGTTTGACCTGTGCTGAGGACCCAAGTCTCAATAATAACGTTTTGTACTGAACTCACTCCGGTTTAGACACAGTGTTGTGCTCTGTGAGATGTCGTAGACACGAGTCAACCAGAGGATTACCTTGGACATGGAGATCATAGTTATCATGTACATTCATACTGTATAAAAGCATGATGTGCCTAATTACACAGATTCCTTTTCTGATCTGACCAAAACAAACTCAGCCAATGGTAATGGTAAGACATCCCTGGTAAGAAGGCCCTGGTAAGACAGCCCTGGTAAGACAGCCCTGGTAAGACAGCCCTTGTAAGAAGGCCCTGGTAAGACAGCCCTGGTAAGAAGGCCCTGCTAAGAAGGCCCTGGTAAGACAGCCCTGGTAAGAAGGCCCTGGTAAGACAGCCCTGGTAAGACAGCCCTGGTAAGACAGCCCTGGTAAGACAGCCCTTGTAAGAAGGCCCTGGTAAGACAGCCCTGGTAAGAAGGCCCTGGTAAGACAGCCCTGGTAAGACAGCCCTGGTAAGACAGCCCTGGTAAGAAGGCCTTGGTATGAGCTTCACCATGTAAACACAATGGGCATCAGCATAACAGGGACGTGAGACATGAGGTGAGAGGTTGATTGAAGTCACCTTGTTGTTTTCCTTTATAGTGCTTTGGTCCAAAACAGTTGGCTGTGTAGGGAAACGGGTGCCATCTGGGACTTAAGGGGTCAAGACAACTGAGAACAAGGTCAAATCATGGCGTCAGGAATCATCTGGTCGGAAACTCGGAGCTCTGAAAAGATGCCAAAGTTTCCTACCTGAAATTCCAAGTTGGAAGACCTTTCAAAACAATTTTTCCCCGTCTGAACAATTTTTTCCCCAGAGTTCCCAGTTGTCTTGAACGCACTGAAGTTGAAAGCCTAAGATTTCTGAGTTCCCAGATGTTTTGAACGTGGCATATCTAAATGTGACAAACGGTCAGCATTGATACTGATGGCTGGTGGTGTCATTAGTGTTACAACTAATTAGATAAGACGAGCCTGAACCAACCAGCAAGTCAAGTGTGGTGTAGTCCAGACAGGAGAGATCTGAGTGGTGGACCACCCTTCCAATGCCTGTCATGCCCTGCTCCTCCTTGTCCTGTACTGTCCTGTCATGCCCTGCACCGCCCTGTCATGCCCTGCTCCGCCCTGTCCTGTCATTTCCTGAACCGCACTGTCATGCCCTGCTCTGCCCTGTCATGCCCTGCTCTGCCCTGTCATGCCCTGCTCTGCCCTGTCTTGCACCGCCCTGTCCTGTCATGCCCTGCAGAACCCTGTCCTGTCATGCCCTGCCCTGTCCTGTCATGCTCTGCTCCGCCCTGTCCTGGCCTGTCCTGTCCTGCATTCCCATGCCCTGCACCTCTCACAACACCCAGAAATATACATCAGCCCCATCCCTATACCCCATCCCCTTCCCTAGACCCCAGCCCTAAACCCTAGCAACATCCCTAGACCTCATCCCCATCCCTATACCCCATTCCCTTCCCTATACCCCATCCCCTTCCCTATACCCCACCCCCATCCATATACCCCAGCCCTAAACCCTAGCAACATCCCTATACCCCATCCCCTTCCCTAGACCCCAGCCCTAAACCCTAGCAACATCCCTATACCTCAGCCCCATCCCTATACCTCAGCCCCATCCCTATACCCCATCCCCATCCCTAGACCCCATCCCCTTCCCTATACCCCATCCCCTTCCCTATACCCCATCCCCTTCCCTATACCTCAGCCCCATCCCTATACCCCATCCCCATCCCTATACCCCATCCCCTTCCCTATACCCCAGCCCTAAACCCTAGCAACATCCCTATACCCCATCCCCTTCCCTAGACCCCAGCCCTAAACCCTAGCAACATCCCTATACCTCAGCCCCATCCCCAGCCCTATACCCCATCCCCTTCCCTATACCCCAGCCCTAAACCCTAGCAACATCCCTATACCCCATCCCCTTCCCTATACCCCAGCCCTAAACCCTAGCAACATCCCTATACCTCAGCCCCATCCCTATACCTCAGCCCCATCCCTATACCTCAGCCCCATCCCTATACCTCAGCCCCATCCCTATACCCCAGCCCCATCCCTATACCTCAGCCCCATCCCTATACCCCATCCCTAGACCCCATCCCCTTCCCTATACCCCATCCCCTTCCCTATACCCCATCCCCTTCCATATACCTCAGCCCCATCCCTATACCCCATCCCCATCCCTATACCCCATCCCCTTCCCTATACCCCAGCCCTAAACCCTAGCAACATCCCTATACCCCATCCCCTTCCCTATACCCCAGCCCTAAACCCTAGCAACATCCCTATACCCCATCCCCTTCCCTAGACCTCAGCCCTAAACCCTAGCAACATCCCAATACCTCAGCCCCATCCCTATACCCCATCCCCATCCCTATACCCCATCCCCTTCCCTATACCTCAGCCCTAAACCCTAGCAACATCCCTATACCTCAGCCCCATCCCTATACCCCAGCCCTAAACCCTAGCAACATCCCTATACCCCATCCCCTTCCCTAGACCCCAGCCCTAAACCCTAGCAACATCCCTATACCCCATCCCCTTCCCTATACCCCAGCCCTAAACCCTAGCAACATCCCTATACCCCATCCCCTTCCCTAGACCCCAGCCCTAAACCCTAGCAACATCCCTATACCTCAGCCCCATCCCTATACCCCATCCCCAGCCCTATACCCCATCCCCTTCCCTAGACCCCAGCCCTAAACCCTAGCAACATCCCTATACCTCAGCCCCATCCCTATACCCCATCCCCATCCCTATACCCCATCCCCTTCCCTATACCTCAGCCCCATCCCTATACCTCAGCCCCATCCCTATACCCCAGCCCCATCCCCATCCCTATACCCCATCCCCTTCCCTATACCCCATCCCCTTCCCTATACCCCAGCCCCATCCCTATACCTCAGCCCCATCCCTATACCCCAGCCCCATCCCCATCCCTATACCCCATCCCCTTCCCTATACCCCAGCCCCATCCCTATACCCAAATCCCCATCCCTATACCCAATCCCCATCCCTATACCCCATCCCCTTCCCTATACCTCAGCCCCGTCCCTATACCCCATCCCTTACCCCATCCCCTTCCCTATACCCCAGTCCCTTCCCTATACCCCATCCCTATACCCCAGCCCTATACCCCATCCCCTTCCCTATACCCCAGCCCCATCCCCATCCCTATACCCCATCCCCATCCCTATACCCCATCCCCTTCCCTATACCCCATCCCCTTCCCTATACCCCATCCCCTTCCCTATACCCCAGTCCCTTCCCTATACCCCATCCCCTTCCCTATACCCCAGTCCCTTCCCTATACCCCAGCCCTATACCCCATCCCCTTCCCTATACCCCATCCCTATACCCCATCCCCATCCCTATACCCCATCCCTATACCCCATCCCCATCCCTATACCCCATCCCCATCCCTATACCCCATCCCCTTCCCTATACCTCAGCCCCATCCCTATACCCCATCCCCTTCCCTATACCCAATCCCCTTTCCTATACCCCATCCCCTTCCCTATACCCCATCCCCTTCCCTATACCCCATCCCCATCCCTATACCCCAACCCCTTCCCTATACCTCAGCCCCATCCCTATACCCCATCCCCATCCCTATACCCCATCCCCTTCCCTATACCCCATCCCCTTCCCTATACCCCATCGCCTTCCCTATACCCCATCCCCATCCCTATACCCCATCCCCATCCTTATACCCCATCCCCTTCCCTATACCTCAGCCCCAGCCCTATACCCCATCCCCATCCCTATACAAATCAAATCAAATCAAAATTTATTTATATAGCCCTTCGTACATCAGCTGATATCTCAAAGTGCTGTACAGAAACCCAGCCTAAAACCCCAAACAGCAAGCAATGCAGGTGTAGAAGCACGGTGGCTAGGAAAAACTCCCTAGAAAGGCCAAAACCTAGGAAGAAACCTAGAGAGGAACCAGGCTATGTGGGGTGGCCAGTCCTCTTCTGGCTGTGCCGGGTGGAGATTATAACAAAACATGGTCAAGATGTTCAAATGTTCATAAATGACCAGCATGGTCGAATTATAATAAGGCAGAATAGTTGAAACTGGAGCAGCAGCACAGTCAGGTGGACTGGGGACAGCAAGGAGTCATCATGTCAGGTATTCCTGGGGCATGGTCCTATGGCTCAGGTCAGTTGAAACTGGAGCAGCAGCACAGCCAGGTGGACTGGGGACAGCAAGGAGTCATCATGTCAGGTAGTCCTGGGGCATGGTCCTAGGGCTCAGGTCCTCCGAGAGAGAGAAAGAGAGAAGGAGAGAATTAGAGAACGCACACTTAGATTCACACAGGACACCGAATAGGACAGGAGAAGTACTCCAGATATAACAAACTGACCCTAGCCCCCCGACACATAAACTACTGCAGCATAAATACTGGAGGCTGAGACAGGAGGGGTCAGGAGACACTGTGGCCCCATCCGAGGACACCCCCGGACAGGGCCAAACAGGAAGGATATAACCCCACCCACTTTGCCAAAGCACAGCCCCCACAACACTAGAGGGATATCTTCAACCACCAACTTACCATCCTGAGACAAGGCTGAGTATAGCCCACAAAGACCTCCGCCACGGCACAACCCAAGGGGGGGGGGGGGGGCGCCAACCCAGACAGGATGACCACATCAGTGACTCAACCCACTCAGGTGACGCACCCCCTCCAGGGACGGCATGAGAGAGCCCCAGTAAAGCCAGTGACTCAGCCCTGTAATAGGGTTAGAGGCAGAGAATCCCAGTGGAAAGAGGGGAACCGGCCAGGCAGAGACAGCAAGGGCGGTTCGTTGCTCCAGAGCCTTTCCGTTCACCCTCCCACTCCTGGGCCAGACTACACTCAATCATATGACCCACTGAAGAGATGAGTCTTCAGTAGAGACTTAAAGGTTGAGACCGAGTTTGCGTCTCTGACATGGGTAGGCAGACCATTCCATAAAAATGGAGCTCTATAGGAGAAAGCCCTGCCTCCAGCTGTTTGCTTAAAAATTCTAGGGACAATTAGGAGGCCTGCGTCTTGTGACCGTAGCGTACGTGTAGGTATGTACGGCAGGACCAAATCAGAGAGATAGGTAGGAGCAAGCCCATGTAATGCTTTGTAGGTTAGCAGTAAAACCTTGAAATCAGCCCTTGCTTTGACAGGAAGCCAGTGTAGAGAGGCTAGCACTGGAGTAATATGATCAAATTTTTTGGTTCTAGTCAGGATTCTAGCAGCCGTATTTAGCACTAACTGAAGTTTATTTAGTGCTTTATCCGGGTAGCCGGAAAGTAGAGCATTGCAGTAGTCTAACCTGGAAGTGACAAAAGCATGGATTAATTTTTCTGCATCATTTTTGGACAGAAAGTTTCTGATTTTTGCAATGTTACGTAGATGGAAAAAAGCTGTCCTTGAAATGGTCTTGATATGTTCTTCAAAAGAGAGATCAGGGTCCAGAGTAACGCCGAGGTCCTTCACAGTTTTATTTGAGACGACTGTACAACCATTAAGATTAATTGTCAGATTCAACAGAAGATCTCTTTGTTTCTTGGGACCTAGAACAAGCATCTCTGTTTTGTCCCTAGTTTAAAAGTAGAAAGTTTGCAGCCATCCACTTCCTTATGTCTGAAACACATTCTTCTAGCAAGGGCAATTTTGGGGCTTCACCATGTTTAATTGAAATGTACAGCTGTGTGTCATCCGCATAGCAGTGAAAGTTAACATTATGTTTTCGAATGACATCCCCAAGAGGTAAAATATATAGTGAAAACAATAGTGGTCCTAAAACGGAACCTTGAGGAACACCGAAATTTACAGTTGATTTGTCAGAGGACAAACCATTCACAGAGACAAACTGATATCTTTCCGACAGATAAGATCTAAACCAGGCCAGAACTTGTCCGTGTAGACCAATTTGGGTTTCCAATCTCTCCAAAAGAATGTGGTGATCGATGGTATCAAAAGCAGCACTAAGGTCTAGGAGCACGAGGACAGATGCAGAGCCTCGGTCCGATGCCATTAAAATGTCATTTACCACCTTCACAAGTGCCGTCTCAGTGCTATGATGGGGTCTAAAACCAGACTGAAGCATTTCGTATACATTGTTTGTCTTCAGGAAGGCAGTGAGTTGTTGCGCAACAGCCTTTTCTAAAATTTTTGAGAGGAATGGAAGATTCGATATAGGCCGATAGTTTTTTATATTTTCTGGGTCAAGGTTTGGCTTTTTCAAGAGAGGCTTTATTACTGCCACTTTTAGTGAGTTTGGTACACATCCGGTGGATAGAGAGCCGTTTATTATGTTCAACATAGGAGGGCCAAGCACAGGAAGCAGCTCTTTCAGTAGTTTAGTTGGAATAGGGTCCAGTATGCAGCTTGAAGGTTTAGAGGCCATGATTATTTTCATCATTGTGTCAAGAGATATAGTACTAAAACACTTGAGCGTCTCTCTTGATCCTAGGTCCTGGCAGAGTTGTGCAGACTCAGGACAACTGAGCTTTGAAGGAATACACAGATTTAAGGAGGAGTCCGTAATTTGCTTTCTAATAATCAAAATCTTTTCCTCAAAGAAGTTCATGAATTTATCACTGCTAAAGTGAAAGTCATCCTCTCTTGGGGAATGCTGCTTTTTAGTTAGCTTTGCGACAGTATCAAAAAGGAATTTCGGATTGTTCTTATTTTCCTCAATTAAGTTAGAAAAATAGGATGATCGAGCAGCAGTAAGGGCTCTTCGGTACTGCACAGTACTGTCTTTCCAAGCTAGTCGGAAGACTTCCAGTTTGGTGTGGCGCCATTTCCGTTCCAATTTTCTGGAAGCTTGCTTCAGAGCTCGGGTATTTTCTGTGTACCAGGGAGCTAGTTTCTTATGAGAAATGTTTTTAGTTTTTAGGGGTGCAACTGCATCAAGGGTATTGCGCAAGGTTAAGTTGAGTTCCTCAGTTAGGTGGTTAACTGATTTTTGTCCTCTGGCGTCCTTGGGTAGACAGAGGGAATCTGGAAGGACATCAAGGAATCTTTGTGTTGTCTGTGAATTTATAGCACGACTTTTGATGATCCTTGGTTGGGGTCTGAGCAGATTATTTGTTGCAATTGCAAACGTAATAAAATGGTGGTCCGATAGTCCAGGATTATGAGGAAAAACATTAAGATCCACAACATTTATTCCATGGGACAAAACTAGGTCCAGCGTATGACTGTGACAGTGAGTGGGTCCAGAGACATGTTGGACAAAACCCACTGAGTCGATGATGGCTCCGAAAGCCTTTTGGAGTGGGTCTGTGGACTTTTCCATGTGAATATTAAAGTCACCAAAGATTAGATTATTATCCGCTATGACTACAAGGTCCGATAGGAATTCAGGGAACTCAGTGAGGAACACTGTATATGGCCCAGGAGGCCTGTAAACAGTAGCTATAAAAAGTGATTGAGTAGGCTGCATAGATTTCATGACTAGAAGCTCAAAAGACGAAAACGTCATTTTTTTTTTTGTAAATTGAAATTTGCTATCGTAAATGTTAGCAACACCTCCGCCTTTGCGGGATGCACGGGGGATATGGTCACTAGTGTAGCCAGGAGGTGAGGCCTCATTTAACACAGTAAATTCATCAGGCTTAAGCCATGTTTCAGTCAGGCCAATCACATCAAGATTATGATCAGTGATTAGTTCATTGACTATAAATCCCATCCCCTTCCCTATACCCCAGCCCTAAACCCTAGCAACATCCATAGACCTCATCCCCAGCCCTATATCCCAGCCTCAGCCCTATATCCCATCCCCTTCCCTAAACCCCAGCCCTAAACCCTAGCAACATCCATAGACCTCATCCCCAGCCCTATACCCCAGCCTCAGCCCTATATCCCATCCCCTTCCCTAAACCCCAGCCCTAAACCCTAACAACATCCATAGACCTCATCCCCAGCCCTATACCCCAGCCTCAGCCCTATACCCCATCCCCTTCCCTAAACCCCAGCCTCAGCCCTATATCCCATCCCCTTCCCTATACCCCAGCCCTAAACACTAGCAACATCCCTAGACCTCATCCCCAGACCTATATCCCATCCCCTTCCCTATACCCCCGCTCTATGGGGCGGCAGGGTAGCCAAGTGGTTAGAGCATTGGACTAGTAACCGAAAGGTTGCAAGATCGAATCCCCAAACTGACAAGGTAGAAATCTGTAATTCTGCCCCTGAACAGGCAGTTAACCCACTGTTCCTACGACGTCGTTGATAATAAGAATTTGTTCTTACCTGACTTGTCTAGTAAAATAAAGGTTAAAAAATATATGTATAACCCAGCCCCAGCTATATACAACAGGCATATGCCACAAATCCTACACTAGACCCAGTTATATTCCCCAGCCCTGAACCCTATCCTTAGCCATATACCCTAGCCCCAGCCTCTGTGGACAACTATAAATACCTATGTGTCTGGCTAGACTGTAAACTCTCCTTCCAGACTCATATTAAGCATCTCCAATCCAATATTAAATCTAGAATCTGCTTCCTATTTCGCAACAAAGCCTACTTCATTCATTCCCTCGTAAAGCTGACTATCCTACCGATCCTTGACTTCGGCGATGTCATTTGTAAAATGGCCTCCAACTATCTAATCAGCAAATTGGATGTAGTCTATCACAGTGCCATCCGTTTTGTCACCAAAGCCCCATATACTACCCACCACTGCGATCTGTATGCTCTCGTTGCCTGGTCCTTGCTACATATTCGTCTCCAAACCCACTGGCTCCAGGTCATCTATAAGTATTTGCTAGGTAAAGCCCTGCCTTATCTCAGCTCACTGGTCACCATAGCAACACCCACCTGTAGCACGCGCTCCAGCAGGTGTATCTCACTGATCATCCCCAAAGCCAACACCTCCTTTGGCTGACTTTCCTTCCCGTTGTCTGCTGCCAATGACTGGTACGAATTGCAAAAATCACTGTTCAAGACATATCCCCCTCAACAACTATAAACGTCAGCTGTCAGAGCAGCTAACCGATCGCTGCAGCTGTACATAGCCCATCTGTAAATAGCCCATCCAACCAACTACCTACCTCATCCCATATTTGTTTCTGTTTTTCTGCTCTTTTGCACACCAGTATTTCTACTTGCACATCCTCATCTGCACATCTATCACTCCAGTGTTAATCTGCTAAATTGTAATTACTTTGCCACTACGGCCTATTTATTGCCTTACGTCCTTACCTCATTTGCACACACTGTATTCAGACTGTTCTACTGTGTTATTGACTGTTTGTTTGTTAGTTCCATGTGTAACTCTGTGTTGTTGTTTGTGTCGCACTTCTTTGCTTTATCTTGGCCAGGTCGCAGTTGTAAATGAGAACTTGTTCTCAGCTGGCCTACCTGGTTAAGTAATGGTGAAATAAAAAATAAAAAATAAAATAACATATACCCCAGCCCTACACCTGAGCCACATTCCTCAGCACTTTACCCCAAGCCCAGCCCTATACCCCAGGCTTTACCCCAGGCTTTACCCCAGCCCTATACCCCAGCCCTATACCCCAGGCTTTACCCCAGCCCTATACCCCAGCCCTATATCCCAGCCCTGTACCCCAGCCCTGTACCCCAGGCTTTACCCCAGCCCTATACCCCAGCCCTATACCCCAGCCCTATACCCCAGCCCTGTACCCCAGGCTTTACCCCAGCCCTATACCCCAGCCCTGTACCCCAGGCTTTACCCCAGCCCTTTACCCCAGCCCTTTACCCCAGCCCTTAACCCCAAGCCCAGCCCTGTACCCCAGCCCTGTACCCCAGCCCTATACCCCAGCCCTTTACCCCAGCCCTTTACCCTAGCCCTATACCCTAGCCCTATACCCCAGCCCTTTACCCCAGCCCTTTACCCCAGCCCTATACCCCAGCCCTATACCCCAGCCCTTTACCCCAGCCCCAGCCCTTTACCCCAGCCCTATACCGCAGCCCTATATCCCAACCCTTTACCCCAGCCCTATACCCCAGCCCTATACCCCAGCCTATTACCCCAGCCCTATACCCCAGCCCTATACCCCAGCCCTATACCCCAGCCCTATATCCCAGCCCTTTACCCCAGCCCTATATCCCAGCCCTATACCCTAGCCCTATACCCCAGCCCTATACCCCAGCAATATATCCCAGCCCTTTACCCCAGCCCTTTACCCCAGCCATATACCCCAGCCCTGTACCCCAGCCCTGTACCCGAGCCCTATATCCCAGCCATATACCCCAGCCATATACTCCAGCCCTGTACCCCAGCCCTATACCCCAGCCCCAGCCCTATATCCCAGCCCTATACCCAAGCCCCAGCCCTATATCCCAGCCCTATACCCCAGCCCTATACCCCAGGCCCTTTACCCCAGCCCTATACCCCAGCCCTATACCCCAGCCCCAGCCCTTTACCCCAGCCCTATATCCCAGCCCTTTACCCCAGCCCTATACCCCAGCCCTATATCGCAGCCCTTTACCCCAGCCCTATACCCCAGCCCTATACCCCAGCCCCAGCCCTTTACCCCATCCCTATACCCCAGCCCTATACCCCAGCCCTTTACCCCAGCCCTATACCCTAGCCCTATACCCCAGCCCTATTCCCCAGCCCTACACCCCAGCCCTTTACCCTAGCTCTTTACCCCTGCCATATACCCCAGCCCTGTACCCCAGCCCTGTACCCCAGCCCTATATCCCAGCCATATACCCCAGTCATATACTCCAGCCCTGTACCCCAGCCCTGTACCTTAGCCCTTTACCCTAGCCCTATACCCCAGCCCTATACCCCAGCCCCAGCCCTTTACCCCTGCCATATACCCCAGCCATATACCCCAGCCCTATACCCTAGCCCTATACCCCAGCCCCAGCCCTATATCCCAGCCCTATACCCAAGCCCTATACCCCAGACCTTTACACCAGCCATATACTGTACCTTAGCCCTATACACCAACCCTGTAGTCAGCCCTATACCCATCCACAGCCCCCGCCCTTCACCCCAGCCCTAAACCCTATCCCCAGCCCTGTACCCCAGCCCTGTACCCCAGCCCTAAAACCTATCCCCAGCCCTAAACCCTATCCCCAGCACTGTACCCCAGCCTCAGAGCCAGCCCTACACCCCAACCTCAGCCCCAGCCCTATAGCCCAGCATCAGCCCTATACCTTAACCCCAGCCCTATACCCCAACCTCAGCCCCAGCTCTATACCCCAGCCTCAGATCTATACCCCCATCTCAACCCTATTTCTCAGCCCTTCCTGCTCACACCCAGGGCTGGCTTTATTTTCTATTAGACTTTTTTTCATAGCCAGCCAACCCATACATACAGACCTGGGAACAGTTGTATTTCAATCTACAGCAGACCCAATAACAACTCAGCCATAGCTGTAAATTGGACAGTGCAGTTAGATTAATTAACTCCTTCAGGATCGGTGTGCCTTCCACAGGACGGTTGAGCTAACGTAGGCTAATGGGATTAGCATAAGGTTGTAAGTAACAAGAACATTTCCCAGGACATAAACATATCTGATATGGGAAGAAAGGTTGTTAATCTAACTGCCCTGTCCAATTTACAGTAACTATTACAGTGAAACAATACCATGCTATTGTTTGAGGAGAATGCACAGTTTTGAACATGAAAAGTTATTAATAAACAAATTAGGCACATACAACATAGCTGAATCCAATATGTATAGGAAGTGTAAATGACTTTAACCATTATTATTGGCTATTATTTAATTCATATTAAAAGTCAAGGCAGATATTCTTAACCACAAGTTTCTATTTTAGTGTGAATTTCTAATCTTGTGATGCGTCAGGTTTTAGTCCCTGTATAAAACAGATGACAGGAAATGACAGGCATGTTAATCAGAGTCAGACTACCTCAGTTGTTTTCCAGGGTAACCAGGACCTCCTGCTCAGTGCCAGGGATGATGATGCACAGATCAGCATTACACAGCATAATTAAATAGACCTACTTTATTATCTTCAGAGAATGTGCTTTTTCTAGTTCGATTTGAGTCAATGTAGAAAAAGTGTAGGATCTCTGTGGGGAATGTGGACCTGGTGTGACGATCAAAGATCAGCAATGAGCTTTTACAGTAGATAGATGTGCCAGGATCAATGATTCTTTACTTGGCAACATGTTCATTGTATATCTGAAAATCAAAATGGTGAATACCAGCGGAGGCCGCTGAGGAGAGAACGGCTCATAACAATGTCCGGAACGGAGCAAATGGAATGGCATCAAACACCTGGAAACCATGGAAACCAATGTGTTTGATGTGTTTGATACCATCCCACTGATTCCACTCCAGTCATTACCACGAGCCCCATCCTCCCCCAATTAAGGTGTCACCAACCTCCTGTGGTGAATACAAAGAAATTGGTTAAAGTTCTGACACACATATGCAGATTGGATCACGTATTAATTACATTTGAATCACTTTATGTAGTCAGAGACTATAAAACACAGTATGCTAATATATTTTTGGTGAATCAGTGAGAAGAATTAAAGAAAAGAGAAGTGTTGTATAAGTGGTCCTCAGATGTTGTCTAGCCTGAAACCCAGACCTATTTTGTGCTAACATTCCACTCCTTGTACCAAACAATTTGGCATGACAAGAAGTGTCAATGAGTGAAATGTTGGCACAAACAGACTGATGCTTACTACCCAGGCTAGCTCTTCTCATTCGATATGCTGTTTGTCTCATGACAGCAGCACATGTTGGGTTAGAGTTAGATGGATGGGAGCTGCTGACCAGATGCACTGTGGGTACAACAAAGCCTCACCCAGAGATGATCCTTATTAGACGCCCTCAGAGCCTCAGAGCTCTCGGTGCCGACACCAGAAGACCAGAGCCTGGGCCCTGCAATGTGTTAAAGAGATCTATAGAGGAGAGAAAGGGGGGTGGTGGGGAGGGAGAAAGAAAGGGGGGTGGGGGGGAGAGAAAGGGGGGTGGGGGAGAGAAAGGGGGGTGGGGGAGAGAGAAAGGGGGGTGGGGGAGAGAGGAAGAGAGAAAGGGGGGTGGGGGGAGAGAGGAAGAGAGAAAGGGGGGTGGGGGGAGAGAGGAAGACTGATAGAGAGAATAGAGAGCGAGAAGGCTCCCTTGTTAAAAGGTCTTCTCACCACAATGCCACATCCTGTATAAATAAAGGTTAAATTAAAAAAACTGAGAGATTGCGAGAGGGAGACAGAGAAGCTTCCCACTGAGAGAGCCTGGCCGTCCCCCCTGTGTGTCTGTTATTGATCTGCCAGAGGTTCTGAGCCTGCATTCCTCCCTCCCTCCTCTCCCCCAGAGTTCTGAGTAGTAAGGTTCAAGGCAGCTGTGGAGAGAGAAAGAGTGAAACAAGGAGAGAAGGAAGGGGGAGAGAAGAGAGGGAGAGAAAAAGAGGAACCAGAATGCCACATGGAAGCAGTTTTCATCCCTTCAGCAGAATTAACTACACAGAACTAGCTAACTATAGGAAGGAGAGGGAGGGGGAGAGGGAATAGGAGGAGGAGGAGGAGGAGAGGAGGAGAGAGGGAGGAGAGGAGGAGGAGGAGAGAGGGGAGGATGAGAGGGGGAGGAGAGGAGGAGGAGGAGGAGAGGGGAGAGGAGGAGGAGAGTGGGAGGAGAGGAGGAGGAGAGAGGAGGAGAGAGGGAGGAGAGGGAGGAGAGGAGGAGGAGAGAGGGAGGAGAGGGAGGAGAGAGGGAGGAGGAGAGAGGGAGGAGGAGAGAGGGAGGAGGAGGAGAGAGGGAGGAGTCAGATTATAGAAAATGGAGACATGATGTGAACAGCTAGGGTAACAAACGCTCACTGTTCTGTTCTCAGACTTTGATGATGGGAACCAACAGGTCTCATCTGCACAAAGGACCAGAACTTGTGAGGTATGATCACTGCTGGTGCTAACTGTTTACGTTTGTTTTATTTATGTTGAGGTCCACTACACATTACCGATTTTCTGGAAACCTGATTTGCCGTGGATCAAAGTAAAGATTTCTGTGCATGTGCAAGATCCATTTTTCCGTAGCTGCTCTTCCTGGGGTCCAGGAATAGGAGTAGCTACTCTTCCTGGGGTCCAGGAGTAGGAGTAGCTACTCTTCCTGGGGTCCAGGAGTAGGAGTAGCTACTCTTCCTGGGGTCCAGGAGTAGGAGTAGCTACTCTTCCTGGGGTCCAGGAGTAGGAGTAGCTACTCTTCCTGGGGTCCAGGAGTAGGAGTAGCTACTCTTCCTGGGGTCCAGGAGTAGGAGTAGCTACTCTTCCTGGGGTCCAGGAGTAGGAGTAGCTACTCTTCCTGGGGTCCAGGAGTAGGAGTAGCTACTCTTCCTGGGGTCCAGGAGTAGGAGTAGCTACTCTTCCTGGGGTCCACACAAAACATGACATAATACAGAACATTACAAGAACAGCTCAAGGACAGAACTATAAATGAAAAAAGGCCCACGAATCCTACATATCAATACATCCACACCAACTATCAAGCATTTCGCTACACTACAAACATTTCACTACACTCGCAATAACATCTGCTAACCATGTGCATGTGACCAATAGAATTTGATTTGTTTTTAAATGGAGGAGAGGCGTTGTGCCGTGAGGTGTTGCTGTTCATTTCAGCAACATGAGATGGAACGGAGTTCTGTGCAATAACTGCTCTGTAAAATACTGTACATTTTCTTGAATTTGTTCTGGACCTGGGGACTGTGAAAACTGTGTGTGTCAGAGCTGTGTGTAAGTTGACTATGCAAACATAGTGATGTAGTCAGTCTCTCCTCAGTCTCTCCTCAACTCTGAGCCAAGAGAGACCATAGTATTTATATCAGCCCTCTGATTACAATGAAGAGCAGAACGTGCCACTCTGTTCTGGGCCAGCTGCAGCTTAACTAGGTCTTTCATTGCAGCACTGGATCACATGGCTGGACAATAATCAAGATTAGACAAAACTAGAACCTACAGAACTTGCTTTTTTGAGTTTGGGGTCAAAAAAGCAGAGCATCTCTTCATTACAGACAGACCTCTCCCCATCTCTTTATTACAGACAGACCTCTCCTCATCTCTTTATTACAGACAGACCTCTCCCCATCTCTATTACAGACAGACCTCTCCCCATCTCTTCATTACAGACAGACCTCTCCCCATCTCTATATTACAGACAGACCTCTCCCCATCTCTTTATTACAGACAGACCTCTCCCCATCTCTTCATTACAGACAGACCTCTCCCCATCTCTTCATTACAGACAGACCTCTCCCCATCTCTTTATTACAGACAGACCTCTCCCCATCTCTATATTACAGACAGACCTCTCCCCATCTCTTTATTACAGGCAGACCTCTCCCCATCTCTTTATTACAGACAGACCTCTCCCCATCTCTATATTACAGACAGACCTCTCCCCATCTCTTTATTACAGACAGACCTCTCCCCATCTCTTTATTACGGACAGACCTCTCCCCATCTCTATATTACAGACAGATCTCTCCCCATCTCTTTATTACGGCTAGACCTCTCCCCATCTCTATTACAGACAGACCTCTCCCCATCTCTTTATTACAGACAGACCTCTCCCCATCTCTTTATTACAGACAGACCTCTCCCCATCTCTTCATTACAGACAGACCTCTCCCCATCTCTATATTACAGAGAGACCTCTCCCCATCTCTTTATTACAGACAGACCTCTCCCCATCTCTATATTACAGACAGACCTCTCCCCATCTCTTTATTACAGACAGACCTCTCCCCATCTCTTTATTACAGACAGACCTCTCCCCATCTCTTTATTACAGACAGACCTCTCCCCATCTCTTCATTACAGACAGACCTCTCCCCATCTCTTTATTACAGACAGACCTCTCCCCATCTCTATATTACAGACAGACCTCTCCCCATCTCTATTACAGACAGACCTCTACCCATCTCTATATTACAGACAGACCTCTCCCCATCTCTATTACAGACAGACCTCTCCCCATCTCTATATTACAGACAGACCTCTCCCCATCTCTATTACAGACAGATCTCTCCCCATCTCTATACTACAGACAGACCTCTCCCCATCTCTTTATTACAGACAGACCTCTCCCCATCTCTATATTACAGACAGACCTCTCCCCATCTCTTTATTACAGACAGACCTCTACCCATCTCTATATTACAGACAGACCTCTCCCCATCTCTTTATTACAGACAGACCTCTCCCCATCTTTACAACTACTGAATCTACATGTTTTGACCATGACAGTTTACAATCTAAGGTAACGCCAAGTAATTTAGTATCCTCAACCTGTTCAACAGCCACACCATTCATTACGAGATTCAGCTGAGGTCTAGAACTTAGGGAATGATTTGTAACAAATATAATGCTCTTAGTTTTAGAGATGTTCAGGACCAGTTTATTACTGGCCACCCATTCCAAAACAGACTGGAACTCTTTCATGACTTTTGATCTTGTTCCTGTAGTGTTTGTAAACACCCTGGTAGGTCAATTAATGACCTGAATCAGATTACAGGCACTGGTTACAGCGAGGAGCTTCCTCTTGAGAGGACAGCTAGAGGAAAATCGGTCAATATTCAGGTCCCAAGAATGTTGACCTCTATGTTTACATCAATATCAAGCATTTCACACATATTATTTAGATACTGACTGTTAGCACTTGGTGGCCGATAGCAACACCCCACAATAAAAGGCTTTAGATGTGCCAAGGGAACCTGCAACCACAATAACATTTGACATAAGATCTTCTCTAAGCATTACAGGGATAAGGCTATGAATATATACAGCAACTCCTCCCCCAAAAGCATTTCTGTCTCTTCTATACATTTTACATTTGCATTGCTACTGCTGTAAAATCAAATGAAATATCTAAGTGAGTCTCAGAAATGGCTAATATATGAATGTTATCTGATGTTAGCAAGTTGTTGACTTCATGAACCTTATTTCTAAGGGTGCATATATTAATATGGGCTATTTTCAGCCCTTTCCTGGGGAGCTGATCAGAGATAGACATACTGTAATACTGAAAAGAGCAAACAAAGCGAGAGAGAGACATATACATTCAGCAGTCCATTAATCAGTTGGTGTGTTTGTGTGTGTGCTGTGGGGTTGAGGCTACGAACCCATAGGCTTGGCTCTCTCATCCCTTCCAGGCTTCTGGGAGGGAGGGTGGACAATGAGCCTGTCATTGTGGATGTAAGCAATGTCCCCATGCGCTCTGGCAGCTTTCATGGCTGGGATCAGTTTTTTCATCTTCTGTTGCACAACTTCAGGATAGTCCTCATTGAGGAAGATATACGTTCCTCTCAAGTTCTTGGCTCTTTCCAGAACAACTACCTTGTCCTTGAACCTCAGGAACTTGACCACTTGACCACCTGGGCCTGTCACCTGGGCCTGTCACCTGGGCCTGTCCCCTGGGCCTGTCCCCTGGGCCGGTGGTGGGTTTTCCAGTCCTGTGGGCGCGCTCCACCTCAATCTTCTTGTGGTCCATCTTCAATTTCTCAGAGATCATTTCAGTTCCAGACAGGGCAGGTCACAGGGAAGACTGATAACCCCAAAGAGCAGGGTTCTAGACAGCCACAAACGCGGGATAATCCGTGGTCCCAAACACAATTGTTAGCTGGGTTCCGGGCTGCGTTTAAGCCCTCAAAAAACTCTGCTAGCTTGATAGGCAGCTAGCTATAAGCTAGGCTAGCTGCTACGCCGAATAACTCCTCAGAACCAGCCTTGGTCGGCCACATCAGAGACTAGCAGTCCCAGCAACTGATGCCAACTGCGTCGTTGGGATCCAAACTAAAAAGTTAGCTAGCTACTAAGAAACTTTCCCATACACTTTTAAAAACAACAAACTTTCCAAAACAATAAACTGAGCTCTCCCTCGTATGGTGTAACCTACGGTGTAACGTAGCTCAGTGATTACCAGATGAAAACATTTGTCTGGTGTGCCGAGACACTTCATAGCGGGTAATGAAAAAAGGATTAAAAAAGTTAATTCACCATGTAGAGTATGACAACAAATTACTCCAAAGAGAAGCGATGTGAATATACAAATAAATTATGTATCGCCACACGGTTTAAAATAATAATTTGATTTCACCTCCTTCCTATAAGCCACATGTAGACCGTTATACAGTATAAGAACACTGTCCATATCAGATTTTGCATATCGTTTATGAGTTTGCCCCACACGTCTTTGCCTAATGTTCTTTGTGGTGGGCTGTCTCATGAATCGATGTGATGTAACTAGATGAATGGACACCTGGGGCAAATTATTTGTGTGTTGCCTTTCAGCCATAACCTATAATTCTGTATCTCTTTGTGACTCATTTGTATACAAGTAGACCAGAGGGGCCATGTCCCTGATTGGCTGATGGGAGTAAACCATGATTAGAACCACCTGCTGCTCATCTGTAGTTCTTTACAAATGCTGTTTTTAGGTCTTTAAAATGGTATCTTGTAGCACTGAAGAAGGCTGTAAAAGCCCAACACGTCTCTGTACGCTATCCCTGATGCAATAAACAATTTTAAAAACATAGAAAAATTAACCCATTACACTTCTTTATTTGTCTGAATTTTAACAGGTTTGACACACAAGCCTAAATTCTGAGTGCCACGGTTCTCTTTTGATTCGTAACCTATGGTGCAGTGGTGAAACCTATGGCGTAATTAATAAAAAAAAAATATATATATATATATATATATTTCACCTTTATTTAACCAGGTAGGCTACTTACAACTGCGACCTGGCCAAGATAAAGCAAAGCAGAGTACCACATGGGATAAACAAACGTACAGTCAGTAACACAATAGGTTGTTACAATACAGGCTCCACACCATAGGTTGTTACAAATGTAGTAAGATAAGGGAGATAAGGCAATGAATAGGCCATAGTGGTGAAATAATTACAATTTAGCAATTAAACACTGGAGTGATAGATGTGCAGAAGATGAATGTGCAAGTAGAGATACTGGGGTTCAAAGGAGAAAAAAATCAAATAAAAAACAATATGGGGGATGAGGTAGTTGGGTGGACTATTTACAGATGGGCTGGTGTACAGGTGCAGTGTTATGTAAGCTGCTCTGACAGCTGATGCTTAAAGTTAGAGAGTGAAATATAAGACTCCAGCTTCAGTGATTTTTGCAGTTCGTTCCAGTCATTGGCAGCAGAGAACTGGAAGGAAAGGTGATGAGTTGGCTTGATTGATTGATTGATTGATTGATTGATTGATTGATGACCAGTGAAATATACCTGCTGGAGCGCGTGCTACAGGTGGGTGCTGCTATGGTGACCAGTGAGCTGAGGTAAGGCAGGGCTTTACCTAGCAAAGACTTATAGATGACCTGGAGCCAGTGGGTTTGGCAACAAATATGAAGCGAGGGCCAACCAACGAGAGCATACAGGTCGAAGAGGTGGGTTGTATATGGGGCTTTGGTGACAAAACGGATGGCACTGTGATAGACTACATCGAAATTTGCTGAGTACTATTTTATAAATGATTTCACCGAAGTCGAGGATCGGTAGGATAGTCAGATTTACGAGGGTATCTTTGGCAGCATGAGTAAAGAATGCTTTGTTGCGAAATAGGAAGACGATTCTAGATTTAATTTTGAATTGAAGATGTTTAATATGAGAGAAATGGTGTAAACTATGTTGTAACCTATGGTGTAATGGTGTAGCCTATTGTATGGTGTAGCATATGGTGTAACAACCTAAAGGTGTAGTGTATAGCGTAGCAACCTATGGTGTAGCCTATGGTATAACAACCGATGATGTAGTCTATGGTGTAACAACCTATGGTGTAGTCTATGGTGTAGTCTATGGTGTAGCAACCTATGGTGTAGTCTATGGTGTAGTCTATGGTGTAGTCTATGATGTAACAACCTATGGTGTAGCAACCTATGGTGTAGCAACCTATGGTGAAGAAACCTATGGTGTAGTCTATGGTGTAGTCTATGGTGTAGCAACCTATGGTGTAACAACCTATGGTGTAACAACCTATGGTGTAGCAACTTATGGTGTAGCAACCTATGGCGTAGCAACCTATGGTGTAGTCTATGGTGTAGCAACCTATGGTGTAACAACCTATGGTGTAGTCTATGGTGTAGCAACATATGGTGTAACAACCTATGGTGTAGTCTATAGTGTAACAACCTATGATGTAGTCTATGGTGTAGTCTATGGTGTCACAACCTATGGTGTAACAACCTATGGTGTAGCAACCTATGGTGTAACAACCTATGGTGTAGCAACCTATGGTGTAACAACCTATGGTGTAGTCTATGGTGTAGCAACCTATGGTGTAACAACCTATGGTGTAGTCTATAGTGTAACAACCTATGATGTAGTCTATGGTGTAGTCTATGGTGTAGCAACCTATGGTGTAGCAACCTATGGCGTAGTCTATGGTGTAGCAACCTATGGTGTAACAACCTATGGTGTAGTCTATAGTGTAACAACCTATGATGTAGTCTATGGTGTAGTCTATGGTGTCACAACCTATGGTGTAGCAACCTATGGTGTAACAACCTATGGTGTAACAACCTATGGTGTAACAACCTATGGTGTAACAACCTATGGTGTCACAACCTATGGTGTAACAACCTATGGTGTAGCAACCTATGGTGTAACAACCTATGGTGTAGTCTATGGTGTAACAACCTATGGTGTAGCAACCTATGGCGTAGCAACCTATGGTGTAGTCTATGGTGTAGCAACCTATGGTGTAACAACCTATGGTGTAGTCTATAGTGTAACAACCTATGATGTAGTCTATGGTGTAGTCTATGGTGTCACAACCTATGGTGTAACAACCTATGGTGTAACAACCTATGGTGTAGTCTATGGTGTAGCCACCTATGGTGTAGCAACATATGGTGTATTCTAGGGTGTAACAACATATGGTGTAACAACCTATGGTGTAACAACCTATGGTGTAACAACCCATGGTGTAGCAACCTATGGGGTAACAATCTATGGTTTTAATGTGTACCAACTCACAGATAGTTTTTTGCCCCAATGCAAAGCTCAAGTGGGGAGTTACATGCAGCTACCTAGACAGCATATCAAACATAAGCAATACAATTTTATTTTTTAATAAAACATCTTGGAACTCTGGGGGCGGTATATCATTTTTGGATAAAAAACTTTACTGTTTTAAACAAGATATTTTGTCACGACAAGATGCTCGACTATGCTTATAATTGACAGCTTTGGATAGAAAACACTCTGACGTTTCCAAAACTGCAAAGATATTGTCTGTGAGTGCAACAGAACTGATGTTACAGGCAAAACCCAGATAAAAATCCAATCAGGAAGTGCCCCATATTTTGAAGGCGCTGCATGCCAATGACTCCTTATATGGCTGTGAATGGGCTATGAATGAGCTTACGTTTTCTACGTATTCCCCAAGGTGTCTACAGCATTGTGACGTCTTTTTGCGCATTTATGTTGAAGAATATCTGTAAGGGACCACATTGAGCAAGTGGTCACATGATGGCTCCCGCAGAAAATCTTGCGTAAAGTACTGAGGTAGCCATTATTCCAATGGCTTCTAATGAGAAACCAATTGTCCCGACGGATATATTATTGAATAGATATTTGAAAAACACCTTGAGGATGGATCCTAAACAACGTTTGCCGTGTTTCTGTCGATATTATGGGGTTAATTTTGAAAAAAGTTTGGTGTTGTAATGGTAGCATTTTCCGGTCGATTTCTCAGCCAAGCATGATGAAGAAACGGGAGCTATTTCGCCTACAAAAATAATATTTTTGGAAAAAAGGAACATTTGCTATCCAACTGGGAGTCTCCTGAGTGAAAGCATCCGAAGTTCTTCGAAGGTAAATTATTTAATTTGGTTGCTTTTCTTATTTTCATGAAAATGTTGCCTGCTGCCAGCAGAGCTAGCATTGCATTATGCCATGATAAACTTACACAAATGCTTGTCTAGCGTTGGCTGTAACGCATATTTTGAAAATCTGAGATGACAGTGTTGTTAAAAACCTCTTACTTCTACCCCCTCCTTTTTCGAAAATTCTGTTAAAAATCGCGCAACTTTTCAGCGTCCTGCTACTCATGCCAGGAATATAGTATATGCATATGATTAGTATGTGTGGATAGAAAACACTCTGAAGTTTATAAAACTGGTTAAATCACGGCTGTGACTATAACAGATCGTGTGTTTCGTTGAAAAACGCAAGAAAAACTGCTCTCTGAAAGCTAAAAATAATTTCCATAAGTCACTTCCACGAGTTGTTAAAAGAGAACAGAATTTAATATCGACCTGCCTGAAATTCATACAAATTCCACACGATGTCGCCATTGTCCTCATTTTCAATTGAATTAATTGTTGGAAAATCCATCTATCTGACCTCCATTTTCCCAGTCTTCACCCGGATGCAGTTGATGAAGACATTAGAAGCCATTGTTTTGCAAGTGAAGACCTATTGAAAAGACATCGCCCTGTAATCATTTTGATAGATTATAAACGTTTACTAATACCTAAAGTTGGATTACAAAAGGATTTCGAAGTGTTTTGTGAAAGTTTATCGTCGACTTTTTTAATTTAAAAAAATTACGCAGCGTTTAAAAACGATGATTTTTTCTGAATGACACAGCTTCCATACAAAGCTATTTTGGGTATATATGGACCGATTTAAACGAAAAAAAGACCCAATAGTGATGTTTATGGGGCATATAGGAGTGCCAAGAAAGAAGCTCGTCAAAGGTAATGAATGTTTTATATTTTATTTCTGCGTTTTGGGTAGCGCCGGCTACCGCAAAATCTGTTGTTTACGTGTCGTGCTGGCATTTTGGGGGGTGCATGCTATCAGATAATAGCTTCTGATGCTTTCGCCGAAAAGCATTTTAAAAATCTGACTTGCTGGCTAGGTTCACAACGAGTGTAGCTTTAATTCAATACCCTGCTTGTGAATTTTGATCAAAGATTGAGTTGTAACGAGTACATTTAGCATTTAGCGTAGCGCATTTGCATTTCCAGGGGCATACTTGAGACGTCTGCGTCTCAAGTATGGTCAAGAAGTTAACAAAAGGCTAAGCTTGTGTTTGAATATATTTATTTAATTTCATTTGCGATTTTCATGAATAGCAAAAGTTACTAGGGGTATTTATGTCCGCTGCGTTATGCTAATTCGTTTGAGGCTATGATTACGCTCCCGGATCCGGGATTGCTCGTCGCAACAGGTTAACCTGTTGCGACGACCAAACCCGGATCCGGGATTCTATTTATAGACCTAAGCTCATTACCATAACGCAACGTTAACTATTCATGAAAATCGCAAATGAAATGAAATAAATATGCTATCTCTCAAGCTTAGCCTTTTGTTAACAACACTGTCATCTCAGATTTTCAAAATATGCTTTTCAACCATAGGAAAACAATCATTTGTGTAACAGTAGCTAGCTAGCGTAGCATTTAGCGTTAGCATTAGCGTTAGCATTTAGCAGGCAACTATCACAAAAACAAGTAAAGCCTTCAAATAAAATAACTTACCTTTGAAGAACTTCTGATGTTTTCAATGAGGAGACTCTCAGTTAGATAGCAGATGCTCAGTTTTTCCAAAAAGATTCTTTGTGTATTAGAAATAGCTCCGTTTTGTACATCACATTTGGCTACCAAAAAAAAAAAAAAAAAAAAAAAACGAAAATTCAGCCCTCAAAACGCAAACTTTTTTCCAAATTAACTCCATAATATCGACTGAAACATGGCAAACGTGGTTTAGAATCAATCCTCAAGGTGTTTTTCCACATATCTCTTCAATGATATATCCTTCGTGGAAGCCTGGTTTCTCCTTGCTCTCAAATGGAAAAATAATTGCACCTGGCTTTACACTCCAATTTCGAGGCAGGGACACCAGGCGGACACTTGGAAAATGTAGTCTCTTATGGTCAATCTTCCAATGATATGCCTACAAATACGTCACAATGCTGCTAACACGTTGGGGGAACGACAGAAAGTGTAGGCTCATTCCTTGCCAGGCGGACACTTGGAAAATGTAGTCTCTTATGGTCAATCTTCCAATGATATGCCTACAAATACGTCACAATGCTGCTAACACGTTGGGGGAACGACAGAAAGTGTAGGCTCATTCCTTGCGCCATATAAGGAGACAATGGAAAACAGAGCTTCAGAAATTCTGCTCATTTCCTGGTTGACGCATCATCTTGGTTTCGCCTGTAGAATGAGTTCTGGGGCACTTACAGACAATATCTTTGCAGATTCTGAAACTTCAGAGTGTTTTCTTTCAAAAACTGTCAAGAATATGCATAGTCGAGCATCTTTTCGTGACAAAATATTGCGCTTAAAACGGGAACGTTTTTTATCCAAAAATGAAATAGCGCCCCTAGAGATCAAAGAGGTTAACACCCAAGCCATCCTACAATCTAAGCTTGATGCCCTCAATCTCACACAAATTATATATGAACCTACCAGGTACCACCCCAAAGCCGTAAACACGGGCACCCTCATAGATATCATCCTAACCAACTTGCCCTCCAAATACACCTCTGCTGTTTTCAACCAAGATCTCAGCGATCACTGCCTCGTTGCCTGCATCCGTAATGGGTCAGCGGTCAAACGACCTTCACTCATCACTGTCAAACGATCCCTAAAACCCTTCAGCAAGCAGGTCTTTCTAATCGACCTGGCCCGGTTATCCTGGAAGGATGTTGATCTCATCCCGTCAGTAGAGGATGCTTGGTAGTTTTCTTTAAATGCCTTCCTCACCATCTTAAATAAGCATGCCCCATTGAAGAAATTTAGAACCAGGAACAGATATAGCCCTTGGTTCTCTCCAGACCTGACTGCCCTTAACTTCTTGCGTCGAGCAAACCTGTATCCGGGAGCGTAATCATAGCCTCAAGCTCATTACCATAACGCAACGTTAACTATTCAGGAAAATCGCAAATGAAATGAAAGAAATATATTCACTCACAAGCTTAGCCTTTTGTTAACAACACTGTCATCTCAGATTTTCAAAATATGCTTTTCAACCATAGCTACATAAGCATTTGTGTAAGAGTATTGATAGGCAACAGCAGGCAACATTTTCACAAAAACAAGAAAAGCATTAAAATAAAATAATTTACCTTTGAAGAACTTCAGATGTTTTCAATAAGGAGACTCTCAGATAGCAAATGTTCATTTTTTCCAAAAAGATTATGTGTGTAGGAGAAATCGTTCCGTTTTGTTCATCACATTTGGCTAAGAAAAAAAAAACGAAAATTCAGTCATTACAACGCCGAACTTCTTTCCAAATTAACTCCATAATATCGACAGAAACATGGCAAAGGTTGTTTAGAATCAATCCTCAAGGTGTTTTCACATATCTATTATATGTGATAATGATAAATCATTCGTGGCAGTTGGGTTTCTCCTCGGAAGCAAACAGAAAAATACATGCAGCTGGAGATTACGCAATAATTGAGGATAGGAAACACTGTCACCACCGATAAATCCACAATAATTGAGAATTTCAAGAAGCATTTTTCTACGGCTGGCCATGCTTTCCACCTGGCTACCCCTACCCCGGTCAACAGCACTGCACCCCCCACAGCAACTCGCCCAAGCCTTCCCCATTTCTCCTTCTCCCATATTCAGTCAGCTGATGATCTGAAAGAGCTGCAAAATCTGGACCCCTACAAATAAGCCGGGCTAGACAATCTGGACCCTTTCTTTCAAAAATCATCTGCCGAAATTGTTGCAAACCCTATTACTAGCCTGTTCAAACTCTCATTCGTGTCGTCTGAGATTCTCAAAGTTTGAAAAGCAGCTGCGGTCATCCCCCTCTTCAAAGGGAGGGGCACTCTTGACCCAAACTGCTACAGACCTATATCTATCTTACCCTGCCTTTCTAAGGTCTTCGAAAGCCAAGTCAACAAACAGATTACCGACCATTTCGAATCCCACCGCACCTTCTCCGCTATGTAATCTGGTTTCAGAGCTGGTCATGGGTGCACCTCAGCCACGCTCAAGGTCCTAAACAATATCTTAACCGCCATCGATAAGAAACAATACTGTGCAGCCGTATTCATTGACCTGGCAAAGGCTTTCGACTCGGTCAATCACTACATCCTCATCGGCAGACTCAATAGCCTTGGTTTCTCAAATGATTGCCAGGCCTGGTTCACTAACTACTTGAACTGATACAGTTCAGTGAGTCAAATCGGAGGGCCTGTTGTCAGTCTCTATGGGCGTGCCACAGGGTTCAATTCTTGGACCGACTCTCTTCTCTGTATACATCAATGATGTCGCTCTTGCTGCTGGTGAGTCTCTGATCCACCTCTACGCAGACGAAACCATTCTGTATACTTCTGGCCCTTCTTTGGACACTGTGTTAACAACCCTCCAGGCGAGCTTCAATGCCATACAACTCTCCTTCCGTGGCCTCCAATTGCTCTTAAATACAAGTAAAACTAAATGCATGCTTTTCAACCGATCGCTGCCTGCACCTGCCCGCCTGTCCAACATCACTTCTCTGGAAGGTTCTGACTTAGAATATGTGGACAACTACAAATACCTAGGTGTCTGGTTAGACTGTAAACTCTCCTTCCAGACTCACATCAAACATCTCCAATCCAAAGTTAAATCTAGAATTGGCTTCCTATTTCGCAACAAAGCATCCTTCACTCATGCTGCCAAACATACCCTTATAAAACTGACCATCCTACCGATCCTCGACTTTGGCAATGTAATTTATCAAAAAGCCTCCAATACCCTACTCAATAAATTGGATGCAGTCTATCACAGTGCCATCCGTTTTGTCAACAAAGCCCCATATACTACCCACCACTGCGACCTGTATGCTCTCGTTGGCTGGTCCTCGCTTCATACTTGTCGCCAAACCCACTGGCTCCATGTCATCTACAAGACCCTGCTAGGTAAAGTCCCCCCTTATTTCAGTGCTCTGGACACGATAACAACAACCACCTGTAGCACGCGCTCCAGCAGGTATATCTCTCTGGTCACCCCCAAAACCAATTCTTCCTTTGGCCGCCTCTCCTTCCAGTTCTCTGCTGCCAATGACTGGAACGAACTACAAAAATCTCTGAAACTGGAAAGACTTATCTCCCTCACTAGCTTTAAGCACCAGCTGTCAGAGCAGCTCAGAGATTACTGCACCTGTACATAGCCCACCTATAATTTAGCCCAAACAACTACCTCTTTCCCTACTGTATTTTATTTATTTATTTATTTTGCTCCTTTGCACCCCATTATTTCTATTTCTACATTGCACATTCTTCCACTGCAAATCTACCATTCCAGTGTTTTACTTTCTATATTGTATTTACTTCTCCACCATGGCCTCAAAGGACGCCATTGAGATTAACCTAAAACAGGGAATTTTTACTTGGATTAAATGTCAGGATTTGTGAAAAACGGAGTTTAACTGTATTTGGCTAAGGTGTATGTAAACTTCCGACTTCAACTGTATATTCCTAATACAGATAACCACTAACTTCTGGTGTAGAAACCAGATTGTGGCACTCCTCATTTTCATAGAATACCAGATGATTAACAATATTTAAAGTTTACAAGTCAGAACCCATCAGAACCCAACTTTCATTCATAGGCTAGATTGTAGCAACCTCATGGGTATGGGGAACATTTGTGACCCGATTCAGGAAAATCTACCCAACTCTGTTTTCCCCTACCTTGCACGATCCTATTCCAGCCTACCCTAGCCTAAACTACACTACTCTACTCTACCCCTACCCTACCCTACTCTACTCTACCTTTCTCTTCTCTGCTCTAACTTACTCTACCATATTCTCCTGTACCCTACACCGCCCTACTCTACTCAGCTTACCCTACTCTACACTACTCAACCATACTCTACACTACCTGACTCTCCTCTAAACTACTCTCCTCTACCCTACCATACTCTACTCTACTAAACTCTACTCTACCCTAATATACCCAACTCAACCCTACCCTAATATATCCCACACTACTCTACCCTTCTCAAACGTACTCTACTCTACCCTACCATACTCTACTCTACCCTACCCGACTCTCCTTGATCCTACTCTACCCTACTTTACCCTACACTACTCACCCTATCCTACTCTACACTACTCTACCCTACTCAACTGTACTCTACTCTACCCTACCCAACTCTCCTCTCCCCTACTCTACCCTACTCTACCCACCCTACCCTACTCTACACTACTTTACCCTACTCTACTCTACCATACCATACTCTACTCTATACTACCAGACTCTCCTCTAAACTGCTCTCCTCTACCCTACCCTACCATACTCTACTAAACTCTACTCTAACCTACCCTACCCTAATATACCCTACTCAACCCTACCCTACTATATCCCACTCTACTCTGCCCTACTCTGCCTGATTCTACTCAAACCTACTCTACTCTACACTAACTTACCCTATTCTACTCTACTTCACCTTACTCTGTGTTGTCGTGTCTTTGGCTATGCCAGATAAATTGATAAGACATGTTATTCTATAAAATAATTTATCTGTAATTAATATCACCTGATTGAGCTAATCATGTAAATGTAATTAACTAGAGAGTCGGGCACCACAAAATAATATTTATAGAGCTGTTATCTTCTGAATAAACTCTTAAAGACCTAGTCATATTTTACAGCCATTGCAGTCAATATTAATCGTCGCCGTAATTCAGTCTCATCTGAAAGTTGTAAATTCTTGGTTATCTGCAAGAACCCTGGCTAACAATTTGAATCAACAATACAAAATTGGGTTTAATCATTTATTTACTAAATACCTAACTAATCACGCATACACATAATTAAATCATAACTTGATTACAAATTACGTCATGAAGGAAAACGTCCCTTGCGGGCGGAACAGATATGACAGCTATCGTAAATACAGTACCTTATGCATTCTAAATTACTGCCCATTTGGAAAAAGAAAATGCAATAAATATTTACTCTGAGCTGCGCTTCAGTAGGTTGGTGGTAGATGGAAGACCGTGTTGCCAAACCGAGTCCTTTGAAGAATGTCTCTGGTGGTCAATTGGATGCGTTGTAGTAACGTTGTTGTGTGGTAGATGGGATACTCTGTCTGTTCCTTCCTAACCCTCGTTTGCAGCTGCGGTCGCTAACTCAACGGCTAGGAGGTATCACTTCTGTCATGAATAAGAGTTAAAAAGTTCATACCATTCGAAACCAAAGCTCATGCTGATGTTGGCTTCATTCTGTAGTTATTATGTGAACCATTCTGACATAGGACCGTCATCCTACCTCATCGGAACAGGAAGTTCTATTGTCGTCAAGGGCTTATATAGGAAGGGAGAAAGGGGTGTGTTTCATAGTTTACAACCTCTGTCTCTTCACGTGGGCGGGCCACTGAGTGGGCAGCCCTAACTTATGAAAACCCACATCTCACATTTTAGAAGCTAAAATCATATTTCATCCCATCACAAATAATTTAATATTCAAACATTTCAATTGAACAACAATTCCTTGTGAATCCGATAACTCCGATGTGTAGACTTTCCACTGTAGAGTTTATGTCATCTTATCATTGATGAGAATGTCTCAGATGACAACCGAACTGACATCATATTCATTAAGTACCACCGCATATGTTCAATTGGTCGGATTACCAGAATATAGTTCATTTCCCCCCACCTTCTGATGTTCCCAGAATCTCTATGTTAACCAAGGGGTTTTCAAATGTAACCTCAGTAGGTTAGAGAGAGGAAAAAGGGGGGGGGAGGTATTTATGACTGTCATAAACCTATCCCCCAGGCCAACGTCATGACAGTGTGTTGCTGTATGTCTCCATCCGAGATAAAGAGTCGTCCTTCTCTACAGCTATGACACAGTCTCAAAGAGGAAGTGATGTCTTGTTGTTGTACTATATTGATTCAACATGTGCCTGAATACCAAGCATTATACATTGTCACTATGGGGACAAAAACAGATGATCTAATCAGAGCTCACTCATTCTGGATCAGAGTGGCGCATCTCATGGTTTTTGTTCCAAATGGCAATCTCTATATAGTGTATAAACTTTTCCCTATACAGTGTACATCCTATTCCCTATGTAGTGTACATCCTATTCCCTATATAATATAGTGTACATCCTATTCCCTATGTAGTGTACATCCTATTCCCTATGTAGTGTACATCATATTCCCTATAGTGTACACCCTATTTCTGTATAGTGTACATCCTATTCCCTATGTAGTGTACATCCTATTCCCTATGTAGTGTTCATCCTATACCCTATGTAATGTACATCCTATTCCCTATATAGTGTACACCCTATTTCCTATATAGTGTACACCCTATTCCCTATATAGTGTACACCCTATTCCCTATATAGTGTACACCCTATTCCCTATATAGTGTACACCCTATTCCCTATATAGTGTACACCCTATTCCCTATATAGTGTACACCCTATTCCCTATATAGTGCACACCCTATTCCCTATATAGTGTACACCCTGTTCCCTATGTAGTGTACACCCTATTCCCTATGTAGTGTACATCCTATTCCCTATGTAGTGTGTATGTTTGACCAGGCCCACACATATTGTTCATCAGAGCCTCATAAACTTTTGAAGTTTAAAATGCTCATGTGAATCGAATGATCTTCCAGTAATAAAGTATGTATTAGTCTATCATGGTTATTAATGAACAATTATGTTTAGAATCTTATCTTCCACAGCATTACCTAGAGAGAGTGAATTTGAACAATTACTTCAGGCTGAAACCCAAATAGCACCCTATTCCCTATATAGTGTACACCCTATTCCCTATATAGTGTACACCCTATTCTGGGCCCTGGTCAAAAGTAGAGCACTATTTAGGGAACAGTGTGCGATTTGAGACGTAGCTCCTGTTTCCTAGCTTAGTGAGGCGATGCTGTCTGAACAATACCCTTATTGTGCTGTAGGCTGGCTGGCCTGGAGTTGGCAGGACCAACAGAGAGGCAGAAATCAATCCAGGCTGGTGCTGAAAGCTCACAGACAAAACATACGGAATCGGGCACACACACACAGACACACACCTACACACACACACACACACACATACACACACACAAACACACAGACACACACCTACACAGACACACACAAACACACACCTACACACACACACAAACACACACAGACACACACACAAACACACACGTACACACAAAACAAACAAACACAGACACACACACAAACACATACCAACACAGGCATGGAAATAAAACACAGACACACACACACAGACACACACACAAACACACACACACACACACCTACACAGGCATGGAAAAAACACACACCTACACACACCTACACAGGCATGGAAAAAACACACACCTACACAGACACACAAACACACACAGACACACACACAAACACACACGTACACACAAAACAAACAAACACAGACACACACACAAACACACACCTACACAGGCATGGAAAAAACACACACCTGCACAGACATGGAAAAAACACACACCTACACAGACATGGAAAAAACACACCCACACACACACACACACACCTACACAGGCATGGAAAAAACACACACCTACACAGGCATGGAAAAAACACACAGGCACACACACACAGACACACACACAAACACACACCTACACAGGCATGGAAAAAACACACAGACACACACAGACACACACACAAACACACACCTACACAGGCATGGAAAAAACACACAGACGCACACACACACACACACACACACACACACACACACACACACACAGGCATGGAAAAAACACACAGACACACACACAGACACACACACTTACACACACACTTACACACACACACCTACACAGACATGGAAAAACACACAGACACACACACAAACACACACTTACACAGGCATGGAAAAAACACACAGACACATAGACAGACACACACACAGACATACACACAGCACCAACATGTAAAGGACCCATGAGCACCAATATGGTAAAGGACCCATGAGCACCAACATGGTAAAGAACCCATGAGCACCAACATGGTAAAGAACCCATGAGCACCAACATGGTAAAGAACCCATGAGCACCAACATGTGAAGTTTATTGGTACATGTCAAATTGGGTGTCAAATGAAAGCTAAGAGTCTATATTTTTTAGGAAGTAAGGTATATGTAAATTTTTCAACTATTTCCTATCTTAAAAATTAGGAATAAGCAAAAGCTTTGATTTCTGTTACATCTGCCAGAAACAAACAGAGCATGAGAAGCCCACAAGCTAATGTTACATCTGCCAGAAACAAACAGAGCATTCGAAGCCCACAGGCTAGTGCTTTGAGAGACTAGTCAAGGACCATATCACCTCCACCCTACCTGACACCCTAGACCCACTCCAATTTGCTTACCGCCCAAATAGGTCCACAGACGATGCAATCTCAACCACACTGCCCTAACCCATCTGGACAAGAGGAATACCTATGTGAGAATGCTGTTCATTGACTACAGCTTGACATTCAACACCATAGTACCCTCCAAGCTCGTCATCAAGCTCGAGACCCTGGGTCTCGACCCCGCCCTGTGCAACTGGGTACTGGACTTCCTGACGGGCCGCCCCCAGGTGGTGAGGGTAGGTAACAACATCTCCACCCCGCTGATCCTCAACACTGGGGCCCCACAAGGGTGCGTTCTGAGCCCTCTGCTGTACTCCCTGTTCACCCACGACTGCGTGGCCACGCACGCCTCCAACTCAATCATCAAGTTTGCGGACGACACAACAGTGGTAGGCTTGATTACCAACAACGACGAGACGGCCTACAGGGAGGAGGTGAGGGCCCTCGGAGTGTGGTGTCAGGAAAATAACCTCACACTCAACGTCAACAAAACTAAGGAGATGATTGTGGACTTCAGGAAACAGCAGAGGGAACACCCCCCTATCCACATCGATGGAACAGTAGTGGAGAGGGTAGCAAGTTTTAAGTTCCTCGGCATACACATCACAGACAAACTGAATTGGTCCACTCACACAGACAGCATTGTGAAGAAGGCGCAGCAGCGCCTCTTCAACCTCAGGAGGCTGAAGAAATTTGGCTTGTCACCAAAAGCACTCACAAACTTCTACAGATGCACAATCGAGAGCATCCTGGCGGGCTGTATCACAGCCTGGTACGGCAACTGCTCCGCCCTCAACCGTAAGGCTCTCCAGAGGGTAGTGAGGTCTGCACAACGCATCACCGGGGGCAAACTACCTGCCCTCCAGGACACCTACACCACCCGATGTCACAGGAAGGCCATAAAGATCATCAAGGACATCAACCACCCGAGCCACTGCCTTTTCACCCCGCTATCATCCAGAAGGCGAGGTCAGTACAGGTGCATCAAAGCTGGGACCGAGAGACTGAAAAACAGCTTCTATCTCAAGGCCATCAGACTGTTAAACAGCCACCACTAACATTGAGTAGCTGCTGCCAACACACTGACACTGACTCAACTCCAGCCACTTTAATAATGGGAATTGATGGGAAATGATGTAAATATATCACTAGCCACTTTAAACAATGCTACCTTATATAATGTTACTTACCCTACATTATTCATCTCATATGCATACGTATATACTGTACTCTATATCATCGACTTTATCCTTATGTAATACATGTATCACTAGCCACTTTAACTATGCCACTTTGTTTACATACTCATCTCATATGTATATACTGTACTCGATACCATCTACTGTATCTTGCCTATGCTGCTCTGTACCATCACTCATTCATATATCCTTATGTTCATATTCTTTATCCCCTTACACTGTGTACAAGACAGTAGTTTTGGAATTGTTAGTTAGATTACTTGTTGGTTATTACTGCATTGTCGGAACTTGAAGCACAAGCATTTCGCTACACTCGCATTAACATCTGCTAACCATGTGTATGTGACAAATAAAATTTGATTTGATTTGATTTGATGTTACATCTGCCAGAAACAAACAGAGCATACGAAGCCCACAAGCTAACTTATTTGCAGATAAACAGAAACAAGCATCATTCTTTGGATCTGAATCAACCCCCAAAAGAGAAAAATAACCACAAAAAAAGACTGCTCAGGACCATTAAACAATGGAATAAATTATGAAATATGGAGAATGACACAGTTCTTCTAACTTCAGTGCGTTCAATGTTCAAGCTAGCTAACACGGCTACTTAGCTAGCTAACATCTTCTGTAATATGACTTTTTCTGTACTCAAGGAATCTAATGACAGCATCAGCTAGCTACTCTGCATAAACCCTACAATATGCTTAATGCCTTTATTTCAACTAGCTAATGTTAGCTAGCTAAAGCTAGATATGAAGTTTGTTGACATGATATTGTGTCTGGTTTGTAGATGATAATGCTAGCTTGGTGGTCAACAAACTTTCGGCCTAGGAACATCAGTGCGAAGGGCTTGGTAGAAAACTTTTGTTCGAACAGAATGGCAGACATTACGCTTGTTTCAAGTATTTTCCCTTTTCCTGGTGAAACTTCAGAAATTAATATACAATTACACTGAGCTATAAATCAACACAATGTGTTTCCTCTGAGCGGCTATTCATTGATTCTGATCGAACTGCTATCCTCCACATTTTTCATAGAGTTGTATGGTTTGTTAAACTTTGAAATCAATGGTTTTTGTTTGGCAAAGATTTTGAGTTAGCCTCAGCACAATTCCGTTTCTGTGGAATTGCCCATTGACAAATTTCCAATAACGTGGACAATACAGTTTTTCTAATACTAATTTTAATTCTAAACTGCAAAGGCTGCAGTTTGTTTTGTGAATAATGTCAGTTTGCAGAAACATCATGGCTGTACTATCAGTTAGCCTTGTCTGAGCCAGAACGTCACATAGAGCAGGAGTCTCTCTCCTGTTTCTCTAGCGTGAGGCAGCTTGATGTACAGTACACCCCTTGGACAGGACGCTTGTCAATCGCAGGGCCTTAACCCCAATCCATCTCTGTAATGATGAGTGTCAAGCAGAGAGTGTTGGCTGTACTGCACTCATATAAGTGGAGCAGAGAGTGTTGGCTGTACTTCACTCATATAAGTGGAGCAGAGAGTGTTGGCTGTACTGCACTAAAATATAAGTGGAGCAGAGAGTGTTGGCTGTACTGCACTCATATATAAGTGGAGCAGAGAGTGTTGGCTGTACTGCACTCATATATAAGTGGAGCAGAGAGTGTTGGCTGTACTGCACTCATATATAAGTGGAGCAGAGAGTGTTGGCTGTACTGCACTCATATATAAGTGGAGCAGAGAGTGTTGCCTGTACTGCACTCATATATAAGTGGAGCAGAGCGTGTTGGCTGTACTGCACTCATATATAAGTGGAGCAGAGCGTGTTGGCTGTACTGCACTCATATAAGTGGAGCAGAGAGTGTTGGCTGTACTGTACTCATATAAGTGGAGCAGAGAGTGTTGGCTGTACTGCACTCATATATAAGTGGAGCAGAGAGTGTTGGCTGTACTGCACTCATATAAGTGGAGCAGAGCAGAGAAGATGCAGGCACTATACTGTTAAAAGTTGAATGTGTTTATTTATTTTATTTATCAAATTGCAGATAGCGTACGCTCTCTGAACTACCTGATGTTAACACATTAAAATATCCAGTTTAAATTAACTGTCACTAATGAATAATGAAAATAAAAAACACAACACAATAGCATGGTTGAAAAAACAAACATCAATACAACACTGATGCCCTATCTATGACAAGACAAACATGCTAACTATTAGCTCCTCCATTGACTAGCTCCTAACAGACTGAAGACAGACATGCTAACTATTAGCTCCTCCATTGACTAGCTCCTAACAGACTGAAGACAGACATGCTAACCATTAGCTCCTCCATTGACTAGCTCCTAACAGACTGAAGACAGACATGCTAACCATTAGCTCCTCCATTGACTAGCTCTTAACAGACTGAAGACAGACATGCTAACCATTAGCTCCTCCATTGACTAGCTCCTAACAGACTGAAGACAGACATGCTAACCATTAGCTCTTACATAGCTCCTGCATGGACTAGCTCCACAGGGAAGCTGCCTCAAACAGCTCATTTAGGACATCAAAGGATCAATGAAATAATGATATTCAGATGAAGTGTTTAGTTGAGTTATCTTTATATAGAAAACTGCTGTCCTCAATTAATTTAATTGTAACTTGAGTCTGTCTTCCTGCTGGGTGGATGGAGGTGCTGTTCAACCTATTCCATGTAACATAGTCTAAAGTTGTGCACTATATATTGAGTAGAGAATCAAGACAAAGGAGATGATTGTGGACTACATGAAAAAGAGGACCGAGCACGCCCCAATTCTCATTGACGGGGCTGCAGTGGAGCAGGTTAAGAGCTTCAAGTTCCTTGTTGTCCACATCACCAACAAACTAACATGGTCCAAGTACACCAAGAGAGCTGTGAAGAGGGCACGACAAAACCTATTCCCCCTCAGAAGACTGAAAGGATTTGGCATGGGTCCTCAGATCCTCAAAAGGTTCTACAGCTGCACCATCGAGAGCATCTTGACTGGTTGCATCACTGCCTGGTATAGAAACTGCTAGGCCCCCGACTAAAAGGCACTACAGAGGGTAGTGCGAACGGCCCGGTATATCACTGGGGCCAAGCTGGTAGCCTAGTGGTTAGAGCGTTGGACTAGTAACCTGAAAGTTTGCAAGATTGAATCCCCGAGCTGACAAGGTAAAATTCTCGTTCTGCCCCTGAACAAGGCAGTTAACCCACTGTTCCTAGGCCATCATTGAAAATAGGAATTTGTTCTTAACTGACTTGCCTAGTTAAATAAAGGTTAAAAAAAAAAAACTCCCTGCCATCCAGGATCTCTATACCAGGCGGTGTCAGAGGAAGGCCCTAAAATTGTTACAGACTCCAGCCACCCTAGTCAGACTGTTCTCTCTGCTACCGCACGGCAAGCGGTAGCAGAGCACCAAGTCTAGGTCCAAGAAGCTTCTAAACAGCTTCTACCCCCAAGCCATAAGACTCCTGAACACCTAATCAAATGGCCACCCAGACTATTTGCAACTATTAGCCTCACATTGACTCTGTACCGTAATACCCTGTATATAGCCTCACATTGACTCTGTACCGTAACACCCTGTATATAGCCTCCACATTGACTCTGTACCGTAATACCCTGTATATATCCTCACATTGACTCTGTACCGTAACACCCTGTATATAGCCTCCACGTTGACTCTGTACCAGTACTCCCTGTATATAGCCTCCACAATGACTCTGTACAGGTATCCCCTGTATGTAGCCTCCACATTGACTCTGTACCGTAATACCCTGTATATAGCCTCCACATTGACTCTGTACCATAACACCCTGTATATAGTCTCCACATTGACTCTGTACCGTAACACCCTGTATATAGTCTCTCTATTGTTATTTTACCGCTGCTTGTTACTTACATATATATATATTTTTTTTATTTCATATATTTATCCGTCATTTTTTTAAACTGCATTTTTGGTTAAGGGCTCGTAAGTAAGCATTTCACTGTAAGGTCTACTACACCTGTTGTATTCAGCATTTCACTGTAAGGTCTACTACACCTGTTGTATTCAGAATTTCACTGTGAGGTCTACTACACCTGTTGTATTCAGCATTTCACTGTGAGGTCTACTACACCTGTTGTATTCAGCATTTCACTGTGAGGTCTACTACACCTGTTGTATTCAGCATTTCACTGTAAGGTCTTCTACACCTGTTATATTCAGCATTTCACTGTAAGGTCTACTACACCTGTTGTATTCAGCATTTCACTGTGAGGTCTACTACACCTGTTGTATTCAGCATTTCACTGTAAGGTCTACTACACCTGTTGTATTCAGCATTTCACTGTAAGGTCTACTACACCTGTTGTATTCAGCATTTCACTGTGAGGTCTACTACACCTGTTGTATTCAGCATTTCACTGTAAGGTCTACTACACCTGTTGTATTCAGCATTTCACTGTAAGGTCTACTACACCTGTTGTATTCAGCATTTCACTGTAAGGTCTACTACACCTGTTGTATTCAGCATTTCACTGTGAGGTCTACTACACCTGTTGTATTCAGCATTTCACTGTGAGGTCTACTACACCTGTTGTATTCAGCATTTCACTGTAAGGTCTACTACACCTGTTGTATTCAGCATTTCACGGTAAGGTCTACTACACCTGTTGTATTCAGCATTTCACTGTGAGGTCTACTATACCTGTTGTATTCAGCATTTCACTGTAAGGTCTACTACACCTGTTGTATTCAGCATTTCACTGTAAGGTCTACTACACCTGTTGTATTCAGAATTTCACTGTGAGGTCTACTACACCTGTTGTATTCAGCATTTCACTGTGAGGTCTACTACACCTGTTGTATTCAGCATTTCACTGTGAGGTCTACTACACCTGTTGTATTCAGCATTTCACTGTAAGGTCTACTACACCTGTTATATTCAGCATTTCACTGTAAGGTCTACTACACCTGTTGTATTCAGCATTTCACTGTGAGGTCTACTACACCTGTTGTATTCAGCATTTCACTGTAAGGTCTACTACACCTGTTGTATTCAGCATTTCACTGTAAGGTCTACTACACCTGTTGTATTCAGCATTTCACTGTGAGGTCTACTACACCTGTTGTATTCAGCATTTCACTGTAAGGTCTACTACACCTGTTGTATTCAGCATTTCACTGTAAGGTCTACTACACCTGTTGTATTCAGCATTTCACTGTAAGGTCTACTACACCTGTTGTATTCAGCATTTCACTGTGAGGTCTACTACACCTGTTGTATTCAGCATTTCACTGTGAGGTCTACTACACCTGTTGTATTCAGCATTTCACTGTAAGGTCTACTACACCTGTTGTATTCAGCATTTCACTGTAAGGTCTACTACACCTGTTGTATTCAGCATTTCACTGTGAGGTCTACTATACCTGTTGTATTCAGCATTTCACTGTAAGGTCTACTACACCTGTTGTATTCAGCATTTCACTGTAAGGTCTACTACACCTGTTGTATTCAGCATTTCACTGTGAGGTCTACTACACCTGTTGTATTCAGAATTTCACTGTGAGGTCTACTACACCTGTTGTATTCAGCATTTCACTGTAAGGTCTACTACACCTGTTGTATTCAGCATTTCACTGTGAGGTCTACTACACCTGTTGCATTCAGCATTTCACTGTGAGGTCTACTACACCTGTTGTATTCAGCATTTCACTGTAAGGTCTACTACACCTGTTGTATTCAGCATTTCACTGTGAGGTCTACTACACCTGTTGTATTCAGCATTTCACTGTGAGGTCTACTACACCTGTTGTATTCAGCATTTCACTGTGAGGTCTACTACACCTGTTGTATTCAGCATTTCACTGTAAGGTCTACTACACCTGTTGTGCCCTGTTCTAAAGTTATATATTGAGTAGGGAGGTTGCTGTTTAGACTCACAGGTTGCTGTTTAGACTCAGGTGTTGCTGTTTAGATTCTCAGAGGTTGCTGTTTAGACTCAGGGGTTGCTGTTTAGATTCTCAGAGGTTGCTGTTTAGACTCAGGGGTTGCTGTTTAGATTCTCAGAGGTTGCTGTATAGATTCTCAGATGTTGCTGTATAGATTCTCAGGGGTTGCTGTTTAGACTCAGGGGTTGCTGTTTAGACTCAGGGGTTGCTGTTTAGACTCATAGGTTGCTGTTTTGACTCAGAGAGTTTGCTGTTTAGACTGAGAGAGGTTGCTGTTTAGACTCAGATAGGTTGCTGTTTTGACTCAGATGTTGCTGTTTTGACTCAGGGGTTGCTGTTTTGACTCAGAGAGTTTGCTGTTTAGACTGAGAGAGGTTGCTGTTTAGACTCAGAGAGGTTGCTGTTTTGACTCAGATGTTGCTGTTTTGACTCAGAGAGTTTGCTGTTTAATCTCAGATAAGTTGCGTAAGGCGTCGTTTTCATAAAAGCAGAACAGATGTCGTGTTTTCAAGACTGTCAACAGTAGGTTACGCCAAGTCCCATTATATATTTGCAACACGTCCACGTATTCCCTTTACAGTGCACTACTTAGGGAATAGGGTGCCATTTCCACAGTTGTTCTATTTAGACAGACCCCCCCCCACCCCACCCCCCGCCCACCACCCCATAGCTGAGGACTTGGTTTAATTATTGCTGTCACACTGCATGCTATAGAGACACTGTAAGGAACGGAATGTAGACATATCTTGAGCATGAGAACCAACCGCACACACACACACACACACACACACACACACACACACACACACACACACACACACACACATATATACACACGACACACACACACAGCTCAGACCAGCCCAGCTCAGCACAGCCCAGCGGCCCTCTACTTCCTGCCTGGGTGTTAGCAAGAAGAGAAGAAAATCGTCCAATTCAACTCTAGAGCTGTGACTCACATTGAACTGAGACAGGCCCGGGACAGCACTGGACACACACCATGTTGTGGAGCCTGTGTGTCTGAGTGTGTGTACAATGTTTGTAATGTACTTGTACAATTGTGTGTGTGTGTGTGTATATGTATCAGTCTGTGTTTGTGTGTGTGTGTGTGTGTGTGTGTGTGTGCGCGTGTGTGTGTGTCAGTCAATGTGTGTGTGTGTGTGTCAGTCAGTGTGTGTGTCAGTCAGTGTGTGTGTGTGTGTCAGTCAGTGTGTGTGTGTCAGTCAGTGTGTGTGTGTGTCAGTCAGTGTGTGTGTGTCAGTCAGTGTGTGTTTGTGTGTGTGTGTTTGTCAGTCAGTCAGTCAGTGTGTGTGCGTGCGTGTGTGTGTTAGTCAATGTGTGTATATGTGTCAGTCAGTGTGTGTGTTTGTTTGGGTTTGTTTGGGTTGTTTTTTGGGGGGTTGGTTTGTTTGGGTTGTTTGAGTTTGTTTGGTTTGGTGTGTTTGGGTTGGTTTGTTTGGGTTGTTTGGGTTGGTTTGTTTGGGTTGTTTGGGTTGGTTTGTTTGGGTTGTTTGGGTTGGTTTGTTTGGGTTGTTTGGGTTGGTTTGTTTGGGTTGTTTGGGTTGGTTTGTTAGGGTTGTTTGGGTTGGTTTGTTTGGGTTGTTTGGGTTGGTTTGTTTGGGTTGTTTGGGTTGGTTTGTTTGGGTTGTTTGGGTTGGTTTGTTTGGGTTGTTTGGGTTGGTTTGTTTGGGTTGTTTGGGTTGGTTTGTTTGGTTTGGTTTGTTTGGGTTGTTTGCGTTGGTTTGTTTGGGTTTGGTTTGTTTGGGTTGGTTTGTATGGGTTGTTTGGGTTGGTTTGTTTGGGTTGTTTGGGTTGGTTTGTTTGGGTTGTTTGGGTTGTTTGGGTTGGTTTGTTTGGGTTGTTTGGGTTTGTTTGGGTTTGGTTTGTTTGGGTTGGTTTGTTTGGTTTGTTTGGGTTGTTTGGGTTGGTTTGTTTGGGTTGTTTGGGTTGGTTTGTTTGGGTTGTTTGGGTTGTTTGGGTTGGTTTGTTTGGGTTGTTTGGGTTTGTTTGGGTTTGGTTTGTTTGGGTTGGTTTGTTTGGTTTGTTTGGGTTGGTTTGTTTGGGTTGGTTTGTTTGGGTTGGTTTGTATGGGTTGGTTTGTATGGGTTGGTTTGGTTGGGTTGGTTTGGTTGGGTTGGTTTGTTTGGGTTGGTTTGTTTGGTTTGTTTGGGTTGGTTTGTTTGGGTTGGTTTGTATGGGTTGGTTTGTTTGGGTTGGTTTGTATGGGTTGGTTTGTATGGGTTGGTTTGTATGGGTTGGTTTGTTTGGTTTGGTTTGGTTTGTTTGTGTGGTTTGGTTTGGTTTGTTTGGTTTGTTTGGGTTGGTTTGTTTGGGTTGGTTTGTTTGGGTTGGTTTGTTTGGGTTGGTTTGTTTGGGCTGGTTGGTTTGGTGTGTTTGGTTTGGTTTGTTTGGGTTGGTTTGGTTTGTTTGGTTGGTTGGTTTGGTTTGTTTGGTTTGGTTTGTTTGGGTTGGTGTGTTTGGTTTGGTTTGTTTGGGTTGGTTTGGTTTGTTTGGTTGGTTTGGTTGGTTTGGTTTGGTTTGTTTGGGTTTGTTTGGTTGGTTTGGTTGGGTGTGTTTGGTTTGATTTGGTTTGTTTGGTTTGTTTGGTTTGGTTTGGTTTGGTTTGGTTTGGTTTGTTTTGGTTTGTTTGATTTGGTTTGGTTTGTTTGGGTGCTCTGAAGGCTGGTTTCCTCTGCTGGGTTTTTAAAGCAGGGAAACTCATAGAAAAAGCCCAGATGTTAAAGTTGTTTTCAAGACTGCTGTATGTTAATAGGACCAGTCAGATATCTGACTGTCACACAAGACTGCTGCATGTTAATAGGACCAGTCAGATATCTGACTGTCACACAAGACTGGGTTGTACTAAAACACCCCAGTCTCTTTGCAGTGTTTTATCATTGTGACACACGTGCAAAATGTCTGTTTTATCAAACATCTCTTGATCCCAATCTCCTGTTTTTCTTTCTTTTTTACTATTTTCTACATTGTAGAATAATAGTTAAGACATCACAACTAGGAAATAACACATATGGAATCATGTAGCAACCAAAAAAAGTGTTAAACAAATCAACATGTATTTTATATTATATCAACCAGTTTCACCTGGAATGCTTTTTATGACAGTCTTGAAGGAGTTCCCACATATGCTGAGCTCTTGTTTGCTGCTTTTTCTTCACTCTGTGGTCCAACTCATCCCAAACCATCTCAATCTGGTGGAGGTCAGTTGGTTGTGGAGACCAGGTAATCTGATGCAGCACTTCATCACTCTCCTTCTTGGTAAAATAGCCCTTACACAGCCTGGAGGTGTGCTGGGTCATTGTCCTGTTGAAAAACAAATTATTGTCCCACTAAGCTCAAACCAGATGGGATGGCGTATCGCTGCAGAATGCTCGGGTAGCCATACTGGTTAAGTGTGTCTTGAATTCTAAATAAATCTCTGACAGTGTCACCAGCAAAGCACCCCCAAACCATCACACCTCCTCCTCCATGCTTCACAGTGGGAACCACACGTGGAGGTCATCCATTCACCTACTCTGTGTCTCACAAAGATATGGCGGTTAGAACCAAAAATCTCAAATTTGGACTCATCAGACCAAAGCACAGAATAGTCTAATGTCTATTGCTCGTGTTTCTTGGCCCAAGCAAGTCTCTTCTACTTATTGGTGTCCTTTAATAGTGGTTTCTTTGCAGCAATTTGACCCCGAAGGCCTGATTCATGCAGTCTCCTCTGAACAGGTGATGTTGAGATGTGTCTGTTACTTGACCTCCGTGAAGCATTTATTTAGGCTGCAATCTGAGGTACAGTTAACTCTAATGACCTTATCCTCTGCAGCAGAAGTAACTCTGTGTCTTCCTTTCCTGTGGAGGTCCTCATGAGAGCCAGTTTCATCATAGCGCTTGATGGTTTTTGTGACTGCACTTGAAGAAACTTTCAAAGTTTTTGAAATGTTCCGTATTGACTGACTTTCATGTTTTAAAAATAATGATGGACTATCGTTTTCTCTTTGCTTATTTGAGCTGTTCTTGCCATAATATGGACTTGGTCTTTTGCCAAATAGGGCTGTCTTCTGTATACCACCCCTACCTTGTCACAACACAACTGATTGGCTCAAACGTATTAAGAAGGAAATAAATTCCACAAATTAACTTTTAGCAAGTTACACCTGTTAATTGAAATGCATTCCAGGTGACAACCTCATGAAGCTGGTTGAGGGAATGCCAAGAGTGTGCAAAACTGTCATGAAGGCAATGGGTGGATACTTTGAAGATTCTAAAATATAGAATATATTTTGATTTGTTTATTAACACTTTTTTGGTTACTACATGATTCCATATGTGTTATTTCATAGTTTTGAAGTCTTCACTATTAGAAAATAGTAAAAGTACAGAATAACCCTGAAATGAGTAGGTGTTCTAAAACTTTTGACTGGTACTGTATTTTCTGACCCAGACTGATTCAGTAATCAACCTACAGTTTGTCCTGAGGCAGTATTCAACCTACAGTTTGTCCCGAGGCAGTATTCAACCTACAGTTTGTCCCGAGGCAGTATTCAACCTACAGTTTGTCCCGAGGTAGTATTCAACCTACAGTTTGTCCCGAGGCAGTATTCAACCTACAGTTTGTCCTGAGGCAGTATTCAGACTACAGTTTGTCCTGAGACAGTATTCAACCTACAGTTTGTCCTGAGGCAGTATTCAGACTACAGTTTGTCCTGAGGCAGTATTCAACCTACAGTTTGTCCTGAGACAGTATTCAGACTACAGTTTGTCCTGAGGCAGTATTCAACCTACAGTTTGTCCTGAGACAGTATTCAACCTACAGTTTGTCCTGAGGCAGTATTCAGACAGTTTGAACAGTTTGAACGTACAGTTTGAACAGGAAAACACGGCTGGCAATTAAATGTACACAGAGAGCTAACATTAATAATATGCATGTCAATCTCTCATGGGTCAAAGTGGAAGAGAGATTGACTTCATCACTACTTGTTTATGTAAGAAGTGTTGACAAGCTGAATGCACTAGCTGTCAGTTTAAACTACCAGCACACATCTCGGACACCCATTGCATACCCCATTGCATACCCCACAAGACATGCCACCAGAGGTCTGTTTAAACTACTAGCACACATCTCGGACACCCATTGCATACCCCACAAGACATGCTGCCAGTGGTCTGTTTAAACTACTAGCACACATCTCGGACACCCATTGCATACCCCACAAGACATGCTGCCAGTGGTCTGTTTAAACTACTAGCACACATCTCGGACACCCATTGCATACCCCACAAGACATGCTGCCAGTGGTCTGTTTAAACTACTAGCACACATCTCAGACACCCATGCATACCCCACAAGACATGCCACCAGAGGTCTGTTTAAACTACTAGCACACAGCTCAGACACCCATTGCATACCCCAGAAGACATGCCACCAGAGGTCTCTTCATAGACCCCAAGTCCAGAACAGACTATGGGAGGTGCACAGGACTACATAGAGCCATGACTACATGGAACTCTATTCCACATCAGGTAACTGATGCAGCAGTAGAATCAGATTTAAAAAACAGGTTAAAATACACCTTATGGAATGTTGAGAGACACATACATACACAGGCACATACACATGATAAGACACAGACTCTGAAATACATGTAATGGTGCCAGACATGCACACAAACACATACAGTTGGCATTGCTGTTATGATTTCAGTTGTCCTTGATGTCCTTTATTTTATTTTTTTTTTTTTTTGCGTTGTTGTTTGCTGTTTTCCTCTGTCTTTTCCATTTTCTCTTCAGTTCATTCTCTCGGTTGTTGGTACATTGGGGGGTTCTTGGGGGTGGGGGTTCATTCTCTTGGTTGTTGGTACATTGGGGGGTTCTTGGGGGTGGGGGTTCATTCTCTTGGTTGTTGGTACATTGGGGGGTTCTTGGGGGTGGGGGTTCATTCTCTTGGTTGTTGGTACATTGGGGGGGTTCCTGGGGGTGGGGGTTCATTCTCTTGGTTGTTGGTACATTGGGGGGTTCTTGGGGGTGGGGGTTCATTCTCTCGGTTGTTGGTACATTGGGGGGGTTCCTGGGGGTGGGGGTTCATTCTCTCGGTTGTTGGTACATTGGGGGGTTCTTGGGGGTGGGGGTTCATTCTCTCGGTTGTTGGTACATTGGGGGGTTCTTGGGGGTGGGGGTTCATTCTCTCGGTTGTTGGTACATTGGGGGGTTCTTGGGGGTGGGGGTTCATTCTCTTGGTTGTTGGTACATTGGGGGGTTCTTGGGGGAATGGAAATAATTGTATTTTTTTATTTATTTTTCTTCCGAGGGAGGGGGGGGGCTGTGGGAGGGGTCTTGAATGGTTGAGGGACAGCTATTGGGGAACTGTGGGGGGATCTTGGAGGGTTCGGGTTTCACAAGATTGTGATCATTTTATATCACTATCATGCCCACGCACCATCACACATAAGTATGGCTCAGTTGCAGAAAGACTGAAACATGTTTGGTAGTGGTAGTAGACACCCTCATACATAAGGATTGCTCTGCTGCAGAAAGACTGAAACATGTTTGGTAGTGGTAGTAGACACCCTCACACACAAGGATGACTCTGCTGCAGAAAGACTGAAACATGTTTGGTAGTGGTAGTAGACACCCTCACACATAAGTATGGCTCAGTTTCAAAAAGACTGAAACATGTTTGGTAGTGTCTTGATGCTGTAGTGTTTGATAGTGTCTTGATGCTGTAGTGTTTGATAGTGTCTTGGTGCTGTATTGTTTGATAGTGTCTTGATGCTGTAGTGTTTGATAGTGTCTTGATGCTGTAGTGTTTGATAGTGTCTTGATGCTGTATTGTTTGATAGTGTCTTGATGCTGTAGTGTTTGATAGTGTATTGATTCTGTAGTGTTTGATAGTGTCTTGATGCTGTAGTGTTTGATAGTGTCTTGATGCTGTAGTGTTTGATAGTGTCTTGATGCTGTATTGTTTGATAGTGTCTTGATGCTGTAGTGTTTGATAGTGTATTGATGCTGTAGTGTTTGATAGTGTCTTGATGTTCTATTGTTTAATAGTGTCTTGATGCTGTAGTGTTTGATAGTGTCTTGATGCTGTAGTGTTTGATAGTGTCTTGATGCTGTAGTGTTTGATAGTGTCTTGATGCTGTAGTGTTTGATAGTGTCTTGATGCTGTATTGTTTGATAGTGTCTTGATGCTGTAGTGTTTGATAGTGTCTTGATGCTGTAGTGTTAGATAGTGTTTGATAGTGTCTTGATGCTGTAGTGTTTGATAGTGTCTTGATAGTGTCTTGATGCTGTAGTGTTTGATAGTGTCTTGATGCTGTATTGTTTGATAGTGTCTTGATGCTGTAGTGTTTGATAGTGTCTTGATGCTGTAGTGTTTGATAGTGTCTTGATGCTGTATTGTTTGATAGTGTCTTGATGCTGTATTGTTTGATAGTGTCTTGATGCTGTATTGTTTGATAGTGTCATGATGCTGTATTGTTTGATAGTGTCTTGATGCTGTAGTGTTTGATAGTGTTTGATAGTGTCTTGATGCTGTAGTGTTTGATAGTGTCTTGATGCTGTATTGTTTGATAGTGTCTTGATGCTGTATTGTTTGATAGTATCTTGATGCTGTAGTGTTTGATAGTGTCTTGATGCTGTAGTGTTTGATAGTGTCTTGATGCTGTAGTGTTAGATAGTGTTTGATAGTGTCTTGATGCTGTAGTGTTTGATAGTGTCTTGATGCTGTAGTGTTTGATAGTGTCTTGATGCTGTAGTGTTTGATAGTGGCTTGATGCTGTATTGTTTGATAGTGTCTTGATGCTGTAGTGTGTGATAGTGTCTTGATGCTGTAGTGTTTGATAGTGTCTTGATGCTGTATTGTTTGATAGTGTCTTGATGCTGTATTGTTTGATAGTATCTTGATGCTGTAGTGTTTGATAGTGTCTTGATGCTGTAGTGTTTGATAGTGTCTTGATGCTGTAGTGTTAGATAGTGTTTGATAGTGTCTTGATGCTGTAGTGTTTGATAGTGTCTTGATGCTGTAGTGTTTGATAGTGTCTTGATGCTGTAGTGTTTGATAGTGTCTTGATGCTGTATTGTTTGATAGTGTCTTGATGCTGTAGTGTGTGATAGTGTCTTGATGCTGTAGTGTTTGATAGTGTCTTGATGCTGTATTGTTTGATAGTGTCTTGATGCTGTATTGTTTGATAGTGTCTTGATGCTGTATTGTTTGATAGTGTCTTGATGCTGTATTGTTTGATAGTGTCTTGATGCTGTATTGTTTGATAGTATCTTGATGCTGTAGTGTTTGATAGTGTCTTGATGCTGTAGTGTTTGATAGTGTCTTGATGCTGTATTGTCTGATAGTGTCTTGATGCTGTAGTGTTTGATAGTGTCTTGATGCTGTAGTGTTTGATAGTGTCTTGATGCTGTATTGTTTGATAGTGTCTTGATGCTGTAGTGTTTGATAGTGTCTTGATGCTGTAGTGTTTGATAGTGTCTTGATGCTGTATTGTTTGATAGTGTCTTGATGCTGTATTGTTTGATAGTGTCTTGATGCTGTATTGTTTGATAGTGTATTGATGCTGTATTGTTTGATAGTGTCTTGATGCTGTATTGTTTGATAGTGTCTTGATGCTGTATTGTTTGATAGTGTCTTGATGCTGTATTGTTTGATAGTGTCTTGATGCTGTATTGTTTGATAGTGTCTTGATGCTGTATTGTTTGATAGTGTCTTGATGCTGTATTGTTTGATAGTGTCTTGATGCTGTAGTGTTTGATAGTGTCTTGATGCTTTATTGTTTGATAGTGTCTTGATGCTGTATTGTTTGATAGTGTCATGATGCTGTATTGTTTGATAGTGTCTTGATGCTGTAGTGTTTGATAGTGTCTTGATGCTGTATTGTTTGATAGTGTCTTGATGCTGTAGTGTTTGATAGTGTCTTGATGCTGTATTGTTTGATAGTGTCTTGATGCTGTAGTGTTTGATAGTGTCTTGATGCTGTAGTGTTTGATAGTGTCTTGATGCTGTATTGTCTGATAGTGTCTTGATGCTGTAGTGTTTGATAGTGTCTTGATGCTGTAGTGTTTGATAGTGTCTTGATGCTGTATTGTTTGATAGTGTCTTGATGCTGTATTGTTTGATAGTGTCTTGATGCTGTATTGTTTGATAGTGTCTTGATGCTGTATTGTTTGATAGTGTCTTGATGCTGTATTGTTTGATAGTGTCTTGATGCTGTATTGTTTGATAGTGTCTTGATGCTGTATTGTTTGATAGTGTCTTGATGCTGTAGTGTTTGATAGTGTCTTGATGCTTTATTGTTTGATAGTGTCTTGATGCTGTATTGTTTGATAGTGTCATGATGCTGTATTGTTTGATAGTGTCTTGATGCTGTAGTGTTTGATAGTGTCTTGATGCTGTATTGTTTGATAGTGTCTTGATGCTGTAGTGTTTGATAGTGTCTTGATGCTGTATTGTTTGATAGTGTCTTGATGCTGTAGTGTTTGATAGTGTCTTGATGCTGTAGTGTTTGATAGTGTCTTGATGCTGTAGTGTTTGATAGTGTCTTGATGCTGTATTGTTTGATAGTGTCTTGATGCTGTAGTGTTTGATAGTGTCTTGATGCTGTATTGTTTGATAGTGTCTTGATGCTGTAGTGTTTGATAGTGTCTTGATGCTGTATTGTTTGATAGTGTCTTGATGCTGTATTGTTTGATAGTGTCTTGATGCTGTATTGTTTGATAGTGTCTTGATGCTGTATTGTTTGACAGTGTCTTGATGCTGTATTGTTTGTCCTTCATGTTCTAATGCTATAATGTTACCCATTCCTTGTGTTTTTTGTAATAAATAATTATAAACATATAAAAATATATTTTTTAAAGACACAGACTCTGTACACACATGGATTTTGTATTGTAAATATGTGGTAGTAGAGTAGTGGCCTGAGGGAACACACCCTACTGTGACTCCCTCTAACCCCTGTCTCCTCCAGACCCCCTAACAACCTACTGTGACTCTCTCTAACCCCGGTCTCCTCTCCTCCATACCCCTTAACAACCTACCGTGACTCCCTCTAACCTACTGTGACTCCCTCTAACCTACTGTGACTCCCTCTATCCCCTGTCTCCTCTCCTCCAGATACCCTAACAACCTACTGTGACTCCCTCTAACCTACTGTGACTTCCTCTAACCTACTGTGACTTCCTCTAACCTACTGTGACTTCCTCTAACCTACTGTGACTCCCTCTAACCTACTGTGACTCCCTCTAACCCCATGTCTCCTCTCCTCCAGACCCCCTAACAACCTATTGTGACCCTCTAACCTACTGTGACTCTCTCTAACCCCGGTCTCCTCTCCTCCATACCCCTTAACAACCTACCGTGACTCCCTCTAACCTACTGTAACTCCCTCTAACCTACTGTGACTCCCTCTAACCTACTGTGACTCCCTCTAACCTACTGTGACTCCCTCTAACCTACTGTGACTCCCTCTAACCTACTGTGACTCCCTCTAACCCCTGCCTCCTCTCCTCCAGACCCTCTAACAACCTACTGACTCTCTAACCTACTGTGACTCTCTCTAACCTACTGTGAATCTCTCTAACCCCTGTCTCCTCTCCTCCAGACCCCCTAACAACCTACTGTGACTCTCTCTAACCTCCTGTGACTCTCTCTAACCTCCTGTGACTCTCTCTAACCTCCTGTGACTCTCTCTAACCTACTGTGACTCCCTCTAACCCCTGTCTCCTCTCCTCCAGACCCTCTAACCCCTGTCTCCTCTCCTCCAGACCCTCTAACCCCTGTCTCCTCTCCTCCAGACCCTCTAACCCCTGTCTCCTCTCCTCCAGACCCTCTAACCCCTGTCTCCTCTCCTCCAGACCCTCTAACCCCTGTCTCCTCTCCTCCAGACCCTCTAACCCCTGTCTCCTCTCCTCCAGACCCTCTAACCCCTGTCTCCTCTCCTCCAGATCCCATAACCCCTGTCTCCTCTCCTCCAGACCCTCTAACCCCTGTCTCCTCTCCTCCAGACCCTCTAACCCCTGTCTCCTCTCCTCCAGATCCCCTAACCCCTGTCTCCTCTCCTCCAGACCCTCTAACCCCTGTCTCCTCTCCTCCAGATCCCCTAACCCCTGTCTCCTCTCCTCCAGACCCTCTAACCCCTGTCTCCTCTCCTCCAGATCCCCTAACCCCTGTATCCTCTCCTCCAGACCCCCTAACCCCTGTATCCTCTCCTCCAGACCCTCTAACCCCTGTCTCCTCTCCTCCAGACACTCTAACCCCTGTCTCCTCTCCTCCAGACCCTCTAACCCCTGTCTCCTCTCCTCCAGACCCTCTAACCCCTGTCTCCTCTCCTCCAGACCCTCTAACCCCTGTCTCCTCTCCTCCAGACCCTCTAACCCCTGTCTCCTCTCCTCCAGATCCCCTAACCCCTGTCTCCTCTCCTCCAGATCCCCTAACCCCTGTCTCCTCTCCTCCAGACCCACTAACCCCTGTCTCCTCTCCTCCAGACCCTCTAACCCCTGTCTCCTCTCCTCCAGACCCTCTAACCCCTGTATCCTCTCCTCCAGACCCTCTAATCCCTGTCTCCTCTCCTCCAGATCCCCTAACCCCTGTCTCCTCTCCTCCAGATCCCCTAACCCCTGTCTCCTCTCCTCCAGACCCACTAACCCCTGTATCCTCTCCTCCAGACCCTCTAGCCCCTGTCTCCTCTCCTCCAGACCCTCTAACCCCTGTCTCCTCTCCTCCAGACCCTCTAACCCCTGTCTCCTCTCCTCCAGACCCTCTAATCCCTGTCTCCTCTCCTCCAGACCCTCTAACCCCTGTCTCCTCTCCTCCAGACCCTCTAACCCCTGTCTCCTCTCCTCCAGACCCTCTAACCCCTCTCTCCTCTCCTCCAGACCCTCTAACCCCTGTCTCCTCTCCTCCAGATCCCCTAACCCCTGTCTCCTCTCCTCCAGATCCCCTAACCCCTGTCTCCTCTCCTCCAGATCCCCTAACCCCTGTCTCCTCTCCTCCAGATCCCCTAACCCCTGTCTCCTCTCCTCCAGACCCACTAACCCCTGTATCCTCTCCTCCAGACCCTCTAACCCCTGTCTCCTCTCCTCCAGACCCTCTAACCCCTGTCTCCTCTCCTCCAGACCCTCTAACCCCTGTCTCCTCTCCTCCAGACCCTCTAATCCCTGTCTCCTCTCCTCCAGACCCTCTAACCCCTGTCTCCTCTCCTCCAGACCCTCTAACCCCTGTCTCCTCTCCTCCAGACCCTCTAACCCCTCTCTCCTCTCCTCCAGATCCCCTAGCCAGTCTTCAAGATGGAGGAGGAACAGTGCTTCTACAATGAGTCCATTGCCTTCTTCTACAACCGCAGTGGAAAGTACCTGGCTACAGAGTGGAATACCGTCAGTAAGCTGGTGATGGGGCTGGGTATCACAGTATGTATCTTCATCATGCTGGCTAACTTGCTGGTCATGGTGGCTATATACGTCAACCGCCGCTTCCACTTCCCTATTTACTACCTGATGGCCAACCTGGCGGCCGCGGACTTCTTTGCCGGCCTGGCGTACTTCTACCTGATGTTCAACACGGGCCCGAACACGCGGCGCCTCACGGTCTCCACGTGGCTGCTCCGACAGGGTCTCATCGACACGTCCCTCACGGCGTCCGTGTGTAACCTCCTCGCCATCGCCATCGAGCGCCACATCACCGTTTTCCGCATGCAGCTACACACGCGCATGTCCAACCGGCGTGTGGTGGTGGTGATTGTAGTCATCTGGACCTTGTCTATCGTCATGGGAGCCATCCCGTCGGTAGGGTGGAACTGTATCTGTGACATCGGCACGTGTTCTAGCATGGCTCCACTGTACTGTAACTCCTACCTGGTGTTCTGGGCCGTATTCAACCTGGTCACCTTCCTGGTCATGGTGGTGCTGTACGCTCACATCTTTATGTACGTGAGACAGAGGACCATGAGGATGAGCAGACACAGCTCTGGGCCACGCAGGAACAGAGACACCATGATGAGTCTGCTGAAGACTGTCGTCATCGTATTGGGTAAGAACCTCCACTACCTTCACAACAGACACTATATGTTAGATACTGGTACTGGGTAGGTTAGAGTTAGGACCAGGTAGGAACAGACACTATATGTTAGATGCTGGCACTGGGTAGGTTAGAGTTAGGACCACGTAGGAGCAGACAGTGTTAGATTCTAGTACTGGGTAGGTTAGAGTTAGGACCACGTAGGAACAGACAGTGTTAGATTCTAGTACTGGGTAGGTTAGAGTTAGGACCACGTAGGAACAGACAGTGTTAGATTCTAGTACTGGGTAGGTTAGAGTTAGGACCACGTAGGAACAGACACTATGATCAGTCTGCTGAAGACTAAGAACCACTGATTGAAAAGGGTCCATACCAGGGGATATCTTTAAATGACATGTTTGTAATATTCTACAGAATACAGACCATGTCCAATGTATATTTGTAATTTTGTGGATTTGCTCCATATCCTGACTTTCTGAATCCAGATGTCTTTTAGACATATATGACATTGTGATTACTCAGAATATCACACATGAACATTTCCTATGGCCGGATATGGACTCGCTCAATACCCTGAGATATGTGGCACTCTGTGTTCTCTCTTCATGTTGACGAATACTGACTGAATACATTGCATATCTGTGTTTTCTCAGCACATTCAAGATATGAAGCTATATTGATTCCAGACACGCTTCTCTTGGCTGAGGTCCATTTCCTAATCTTGATTTGCTTTATGATATTCTAAAAATAAGGACGATTTCTGATGCATTTCTGAGTTTTCAGCACATGCTCAATCATTTGACAAATAGGAAATCCATATAATTCTTTCAGACATTATAACGTTGTGTATTCCCTGTGCATGAAGGCTCGTCAACCTGCTAGCTAAAAAGGACTGTCCCTGGTAGCTTAGCAACAACAAACGCGCATTTTCGGCTGTGGTGTTCCAACTGTCATTTGTTGAATTTCTGGAGAAACAAAGAAGTGGGAAGCTGTTCAGAAAATACCTGAAAGAAGTGAGAAGCTGTTCAGAAAATACCTGAAAGAAGTGGGAAGCTGTTCAGAAAATACCTGAAAGAAGTGAGAAGCTGTTCAGAAAATATCTGAAAAAAGTGAGAAGCTGTTCTGAAAATACCTGAAAAAAAGTGAGAAGCTGTTCAGAAAATATCTGAAAAAAGTGAGAAGCTGTTCTGAAAATACCTGAAAAAAAGTGAGAAGCTGTTCAGAAAATATCTGAAAAAAGTGAGAAGCTGTTCTGAAAATACCTGAAAAAAAGTGAGAAGCTGGGAGGCAAGTGGAAAAGGGAGAAGGTACAGTGGTTGCTCCACAAAACAAATTGGGATTATGCTGCTGAATTTAGAGGTAATTTGTGATTTAGTACGGTACCCTGCGTCACCACTTCATTGCTCCAGACCACCACAAGGGGGAGTTAGAGCACTGATTATGCTTTTGGGTCCTACTGTGTCTCTAACTGACAATGAATGGGCGACATAAGCCTAAGTAGAAACTGATAATTGTGCATGACTTCAGTATTACTTACTAAAACTGTTGTTACACTAAGGTTTTTATGATTGTATTCTGTTATGATTATTTTGCTCTTACTGTAGTATTGTAGCCCTCTCCCGACCGGTCACATTGTACTGAGTGGTGCCATGGTCTAAGACACTGCATAGCAGTGTAAGTTGGGTTGTAACAGATGCTGGTTCAATACCTGTGCTGGCCTTGATTGGGAGACCCATGAGATGACTGTTGTTTTTTGATTTCTCTCCCTCTAAAAACAGAAATAAATCATTCTAAATAACAAACTGACTTTATTTACAAATTAGTAGCAATGTCTCACACCATGCTCAAGAATGGCCTTTTTCTCGCTCATTTTACGTTATTTGAAGACAAAATCATCTCCAAAGTATTGTTATTTTTTAAACAAAGTGATTATTATTATTATTAATTTAGAATGATTTAAAAACCCATTGGATATTCTCACAGATATATTATTATCCCTGTTATTATCAGGACAATATATATTGGTCATATTGGTCTGTATCCACTGAAAGAGCGCAAGGCTCAAAGCACGAGGGCAGGGGACGCGGGATGGGACACGGGATGGGACGCGGGATGGGACACGGAGCCGTGCACAGAAGACGGACCATGGGGAAGGGAGGGGGAGGAAGGGGGAGGGTAGGGGACACGGGATGGGACGCGGGATGGGCCGCAGAGCCGTGCACAGAAGACGGACCATGGGGAAGGGAGGAGGAGGAAGGGGGAGGGCAACACTGGCAACACTTTAAGGGGCATTGCACTAATAACGGCGCTGACTAGGGAAACGTTCCTGCTGTTCTCAGTGTCTGCACGTTCAAACTAAAACAAACAAATTGCCCCTTCGATATGAATTCAGAATGCAGATATTATTAAATATTAAAGGTGTCCCTCAACAGTTATACTTAAATCCGAATTGGATTTAACGAAAAATTACATGAAAAGCACACATTTGTAAATCCCAAACTCTTAAAGTAATTGGAAAGGTAGATACAAATAATTTGTGACATTGTGGTTACAATAAAGAATGTAAACAAGATGTAAACAAGATGTTGTGTTTTTAATTAGAGTGGTGATGGACAGCTAGCTGGTGGTATTTTGAAAACAAGTTTTCAAACACTTGTCGCACGATTCACAGGACAATCGCTGCTTACTGGAAAATACTCTTTTAAACACACTCAGTCAAGTGCCATTGTGGATATTAGCAGGGCTATATTTTGGCATTTATGGGCGGCGCACAATTGTCTCAGCATTTCTCTCCCTCTAAAAACAGAAACAAATGTTTTGGCCTTTATTCAGATTACAATCGCTCACTTTCATTTTTTTTTATACAAAAAAACCCAAAAATATTGTTAATTATTAACAATATATTGTTAATAATTGCAAACTGTAGTCTAGCTTTTTTATAGCAGTTTTGGAGTAGTGGCTTCTTCCTTGCTGAGCAAGGATATAGATATAGGATAGCAAGGATATAGATACTTTTGTACCCGTTTCCTCCAGCATCTTCACAAGGTCCTTTGCTGTTGTTCTGGGATTGATTTGCACTTTTCACACTAAAGTACATTCATCTCTAGGAGACAGAATGCGTATGACGGGCTGCTTGGTCCCATGGTGTTTATAATCACGTACTATTGTTTGTACAGATGAACGTGGTACCTTCAGGCGTTTGGAAATTGCTTCCAAGAATGAACCAGACTTGTGTAGGTCAAAAAACTATTTTTGGAGATCTTGGCTGATTTCTTTTGATTTTCCCAAGCAAAGAGTTTGAAGGTAGGCCTTGAAATACATCCACAGGTTGACTCAATTGACTCAAATTATGTCAATTAGCCTATCAGAAGTTTCTAAAGCCATGACATCATTTTCTGGAATTTTCCAAGCTGTTTCAAGGCACAGTCAAGTTAGTGTCTGTAAACTTCTGACGCACTGGAATTGTGATACAGTGAATTATAAGTGAAATGATCTGTCTGTAAACAATTGTTGGAAAAATTACTTGTGTCAAAGTAGAAGTCCTAACCAACTTGCTAAAACTATAGTTTGTTAACAATACATTTGTGTAGTGGTTGAAAAACAAGTTTTATTGACTTCAACCTAAGTGTATGTAAACTTACGACTTCAACTGTATATCATTTGGTCAGTATAAATGCCATTTGGACATTTCTTATGCCATATGGCTGTGGTGCACTGACTTTTGACTTCCTATGATCATATATTTCAAATGGACAAAACATAGGCATCATGGACAAACTCAATAAAATAATACAAAGGTATATTCATACATATTGTCAGTACACCAGACAGTTTTTAGGTCCATTGTTTGAGTAATTAGATGTCAGTATTTTTAAATGAAAATGCTCAGTTTCCAAATTACCTAAAATGCATAACATTTTTATTTATTTATTGTTACATAAACAACGATTGGTGTCTGATCATTTTCATTGTCAAATTTTTATTTAAAAGTATAAAGAACTAAATACCTGCTTTGTGCTAGCGCATACGTCTTCCAAATAGTCTTTAATCCGGTAGATTATCTTCTTCGTGATTCTAAAATTAATAATTATAGCAGACGGGAAGATGTAGTGTCTTTCTATTGGTATTCAATTAAGGAAATCCGAATGAAAGGAAGTAAACAAAGAGATGGGTAGCTAAAGTAATTTAATGTCTGGCTAAGTGAATAATGTTAGTAGTTGAGTAATTGAGTGATGTTGGCCAAAGAGATGGTAGCTAGCTCGGCTAGCGGTTAGTAATCTCTGAAGTAAAGTAAATTAAGGCGAATAACGTTAGTAGTCGAGTAACTCAGTGATGTTGGCCAAAGAGATGGTAGCTAGCTCGGCTAGCGGTTAGTAATCTCTGAAGTAAAGTAAATGAAGGCGAATAACGTTAGTAGTCGAGTAACTCAGTGATGTTGGCCAAAGAGATGGTAGCTAGCTCGGCTAGCGGTTAGTAATCTCTGAAGTAAAGTAAATGAAGGCGAATAATGTTAGTAGTTAATCTGCATGAGCTGCATGGGTGTCAGTAAAGACAAATCCTGGATGAGCCCCCACTTATGTTACGAATCCCTTTTGGCCCGCCAGTCTAGGGGGGATGATAATGAGACCCGTAACATAACTCATGCAATTTATAATAGTGACAAAGTAAAAGTGTGAATGAAATAACCAGGACAACTGAAATCTACCGTCAAACTCAGGGTTTATTAATAAACACACGGTAAAGGGGGGAGCAGGAAAAGGGGCTGAGCTGGACCCAAGGAAAGAAACAATAAGTATTCAAAAACACCCCTAAGCTAGACTAGCCTACTTTAACAACAGCTAACTAACTAACCAAAAATACAGTGTGTGGTCCGCCCAGTTCTAACTAGTGTTTTTAACAAAGTTTACCTACGGGTAGTGTATGCCCATGGGCGACTTGTCTTGGTTCCCCCTTTTCCCACCAGCAAACAAACACAAACACCAAAAACAATACTCACAGTTGATGAAAATGCTTTAGAGGTGCTCAACCAAAAGAGAGGTCAATACACAAAGAGAGTGAAACAGCGAGGTCTACAGACATGGCATTTACAGAGAGATTGAGCTCTAGAGCAAACAACTGATGGGGTTTTTAAACCAAGGGAAAGGAACTGTGATAGGGTAGGAAACAGGAGGAGGTGTGTCTTCTGATTGATGATTGGTGACTGATTGGGAAGTGATGATTTTCACCTGTGAGGGGAGAAGGAGAGAAAAGAAACACACACACTGGATACACACACAGGATACTTGTATCCGTAACATCGAGTAACTCAGTGAAGTTGGCCAAAATGAAGTGCATTGTACCCGGGTGCAATAATGTTCCAGTTAGATACAAATACACTTCACATTTCCACTATTTTCCGCGATGGAGCAGTCAGGCATGGCTGCAGGCCATCCCACATCCTGCTTATGGTGTCGAAACGATGCCTGAAGTCATTCACCAGCTGCGGTTGCCCGTGTCCAGTGATCACTTTGTGGCCACTGACTACAATGGGGACTGGTTTAAACAGGGTTTTGTTCACACCATCTTTCCACCATGGACAGGAAAGCTCCAACAATTCAAAGTAGTTGCTAGCTAGCTAAGTCATTTCTAAAGTAATGTTTTTGCTCTTCCCTAAACTAGTTAGTGGTGTTTTTAGCTTAGCTACTACTGTAAAGGTAACGTTATCCTGTCTTACTGACTGGTTTGTTTCTTTACCTTTGTGATGCCAAATTGGTTTATTAATACATTAATACAAGTTCATAACTGTGCACTCTCTTCAAAAAATAGCATGGCATTATTTTACTGTAATGGCTACTGTAAGTTGGACAGTGCAGTTAGATTAACAAGAATTTAAGCTTTCTGCCAATATCAGATATGTCACGGGACATCTGTGTCATGGGACATTCTCTTGTTACTTTCAACCTTATGTTAATCACATTAGCTCAGCCGTCCCACGGGGGACCCACCGATCCTGAAGAGGTTTTTAACCAGTCACCTTATTGGAGGTCGCTGCCAATAAACTGCCTGTACCTCAAACCAGCAAATCCTCTCCTATCAAACCAACTGAAAACAAATGTACATTATTGCAGTGGCTTTAAATAATGAACATCTTGAATATTGTCACATAAATAAACTCACTGGTGGTCAAACTCAACACATACCATTCAGAACAACTGACCACACATCAAACATTTCTTCAAGACAGCATGGTCACAAAATGGTTGCTCACCAAACCAAACCAGCAGAAACGACGCTGTCCAGCCAAAACACACTAAGGACCTTCCAGATACAAAACTCTCTCACTCTCACCTGAACATGACCAAGTCAGTGTTTTTATAAATTTCATACATGTCCTCTCCTACTAAGGTTGCCCAGGGAAATACTGACCAAAACTTTGGTTTTATGTGATATGTCTGCCTTACTATTCCAGTGGAATAATTGTTGACCTTTTAACATAGAGCCGGAAGGAATGGCGTACATTTTATCAGTTATATTGTTAGCATGATCTCAACCACTAACCACCCTTCTAAACCCTTCACCACCCTTCTCAACCCCTCACCACCCTTCTCAACCCCTCAACACCCTTCTCAACCCCTCAACACCCTTCTCAACCCCTCAACACCCTACTCAACACCCTTCTCAACCCCTCACCACCCTTCTCAACCCCTCACCACCCTTCTCAACCCCTCGCCACCCTTCTCAACCCCTCAACACCCTTCTCAACCCCTCACCACCCTTCTCAACCCCTCACCACCCTTCTCAACCCCTCACCACCCTTCTCAACCCCTCCTCAACACCCTTCTCAACCCCTCAGCACCCTTCTCAAACCCTCACCACCCTTCTCAAACCCTCACCAACCTTCTCAACCCCTCAAAACCTTTCTCAACCCCGCAACACCCTTCTCAACCCCTCAACACCCTTCTCAACCCCTCAACACCCTTCTCAACCCCTCAACGCCCTTCTCAACCCCTTAACGCCCTTCTCAACACCCTTCTCAACCCCTCAACACCCTTCTCAACCCCTCAACACCCTTCTCAACCCTTCACCACCCTTCTCAACCCCTCAACACCCTTCTCAACCCCCTTCTCAACCCCTCACCACCCTTCTCAACCCCTCACCACCCTTCTCAACCCCTCAACACCCTTCTCAACCCCTCAACACCCTTCTCAACCCCTACTACCCTTCTCAACCCCTCAACACCCTTCTCAACCCCTCAACACCCTTCTAAACCCCTCACCACCCTTCTCAACCCCTCACCACCCTTCTCAACCCCTCACCACCCTTCTCAACCCCTCACCACCCTTCTCAACCCCGTCACCACCCTTCTCAACCCCTCAACACCCTTCTGCCCAATCCCTCCTTTCTCATGTTTTTATCACAGCACTGAAGGGAATTTATAGCCAGACACAGGTGCAATGATGATATATATATATATATAATTCTTTAGAAGGAGCAGTGAGATTCTATTTCACAATACTTAATTTCCTGAAAGCTATTGTTTGCTTCAGCTACTGTTACGAATGGTGTGTATATTTCTGAGAAAGCGCAGCGGGTGGATTTAAGGCTCTTTTTCTCTAGCTGAAGTGAGTTTTAGTTTAATAGTTGGAGGGAAACTAAATGTCTTTCCAAGTACCACATCTGGACAGCAGATGAGGATGACAGATTCCAGCTTTCGGAATGCTGTAAAATAATTTATTCCTGATTTCTCCTGGGAAACTTGTATCAGAGAAAATAGCAGGATCCCTTGCTATCTCATCTGTCCATCTGTGTCCAAAATGACACCCTATTCCATATATACCCATAGTTTTCTAGTTAAAAGTAGTGCACTACAAAGGGAGTAGGATGCCATTTGAGGTGAACACATAATACCTAGGCTCATCCACATTCACATGTCACTTCTCATTGACTAAGGAAGGCCAGTGTTCCTGTGATGAAGACCCACCATGGGAAATAATCATGTCTATTAGTAGTGTGTGTGTGTGTGTGTGTGTGTGTGTGTGTGTGTGTGTGTGTGTGTGTGTGTGTGTGTGTGTGTGTGTGTGTGTGTGTGTGTGTGTGTGTGTGTGTGTGTGTGTGTGTGTACTGTAATGTGAATCTGACATATCTCTGTAATTATATTATGATATGGCATGATGTATTGCTCTGTGAACAGCATGTCTAACAAGTGTGAATCAGACCAAATGGAATGTCTCGTGACAGTTTCAGATTACTAATTAACCCTGTCTAATTCACCATTACCGTATTCTGACACAATCCTGTCTAATTCACCATTACCGTATTCTGACACAGTCCTGTCTAATTCACCATTACCATATTCTGACACAATCCTGTCTAATTCACCATTACCATATTCTGACACAATCCTGTCTAATTCACCATTACCGTATTCTGACACAATCCTGTCTAATTCACCATTACCATATTCTGACACAATCCTGTCTAATTCACCATTACCTCACTCGGACACAATCCTGTCTAATTCACCATTACCGTATTCTGACACAATCCTGTCTAATTCACCATTACCGTATTCTGACACAATCCTGTCTAGTTCACCATTACCGCACTCTGTCACAATCATGTCTTATTCACCATTACCACAGTCAGTCTGTCACAATCCTGTCTAATTCACCATTACCACACTCTGTCACAATCCTGTCTAATTCACCATTACCGTATTCTGACACAATCCTGTCTAATTCACCATTACCTCACTCGGTCACAATCCTGTCTAATTCACCATTACCATATTCTGACACAATCCTGTCTAATTCACCATTACCATATTCTGACACAATCCTGTCTAATTCACCATTACCTCACTCGGACACAATCCTGTCTAATTCACCATTACCTCAATCTGACACAATCCTGTCTAATTCGACATTACCTCACTCTGTCACAATCCTGTCTAATTCACCATTACCACAGTCTGTCTGACACAATCCTGTCTAATCCACCATTACCGCACTCTGTCACAATCCTGTCTAATTCACCATTACCTCACTCGGTCACAATCCTGTCTAATTCACCATTACCATATTCTGACACAATCCTGTCTAAATCACCATTACCTCACTCTGTCACAATCCTGTCTAGTTCACCATTAACTCACTCGGTCACAATCCTGTCTAATTCACCATTACCGTATTCTGACACAATCCTGTCTAATTCACCAATACCTCACTCTGTCACAATCCTGTCTAGTTCACCATTACCTCAATCTTACACAATCCTGTCTAATTCGACATTACCTCACTCTGTCACAATCCTGTCTAATTCACCATTACCACAGTCTGTCTGACACAATCCTGTCTAATCCACCATTACCGCACTCTGTCACAATCCTGTCTAATTCAACATTACCTAACTCTGTCACAATCCTGTCCAATTCACCATTACCACAGTCTGTCTGACACAATCCTGTCTAATTCACCATTACCACAGTCTGTCTGACACAATCATGTCTAATTCACCATTACCACACTCTGTCACAATCCTGTCTAATTCACCATTACCACAGTCTGTCTGACACAATCCTGTCTAATTCACCATTACCACACTCTGTCATAGTCCTGTCGAAATCACCATTACCCCAGTCTGTCACAATCCTGTCTAATCCACCATTACCTCAGTCTGACACAATCCTGTCTAATTCACCATTACCACACACTGTCACAGTCCTGTCTAATTCACCACTACCGCACTGTCACAATCCTGTCTAATTCACCATTACCTCACTCTGTCACAATCCTGTCTAATTCACCATTACCACAGTCTGTCTGACACAATCCTGTCTAATTCACCATTACCACACTCTGTCACAATCCTGTCTAATTCACCATTACCGTATTCTGACACAATCCTGTCTAATTCACCATTACCTCACTCGGTCACAATCCTGTCTAATTCACCATTACCATATTCTGACACAATCCTGTCTAATTCACCATTACCTCACTCTGTCACAATCCTGTCTAGTTCACCATTACCTCACTCGGTCACAATCCTGTCTAATTCACCATTACCGTATTCTGACACAATCCTGTCTAATTCACCATTACCTCACTCTGTCACAATCCTGTCTAGTTCACCATTACCTCAATCTGACACAATCCTGTCTAATTCGACATTACCTCACTCTGTCACAATCCTGTCTAATTCACCATTACCACAGTCTGTCTGACACAATCCTGTCTAATCCACCATTACCGCACTCTGTCACAATCCTGTCTAATTCACCATTACCTCACTCGGTCACAATCCTGTCTAATTCACCATTACCATAGTCTGACACATTCCTGTCTAAATCACCATTACCTCACTCTGTCACAATCCTGTCTAGTTCACCATTAACTCACTCGGTCACAATCCTGTCTAATTCACCATTACCGTATTCTGACACAATCCTGTCTAATTCACCATTACCTCACTCTGTCACAATCCTGTCTAGTTCACCATTACCTCAATCTTACACAATCCTGTCTAATTCGACATTACCTCACTCTGTCACAATCCTGTCTAATTCACCATTACCACAGTCTGTCTGACACAATCCTGTCTAATCCACCATTACCGCACTCTGTCACAATCCTGTCTAATTCAACATTACCTCACTCTGTCACAATCCTGTCCAATTCACCATTACCACAGTCTGTCTGACACAATCCTGTCTAATTCACCATTACCACAGTCTGTCTGACACAATCATGTCTAATTCACCATTACCACACTCTGTCACAATCCTGTCTAATTCACCATTACCACAGTCTGTCTGACACAATCCTGTCTAATTCACCATTACCACACTCTGTCATAGTCCTGTCGAAATCACCATTACCCCAGTCTGTCACAATCCTGTCTAATCCACCATTACCTCAGTCTGACACAATCCTGTCTAATTCACCATTACCACACACTGTCACAGTCCTGTCTAATTCACCACTACCGCACTGTCACAATCCTGTCTAATTCACCATTACCTCACTCTGTCACAATCCTGTCTAATTCACCATTACCACAGTCTGTCTGACACAATCCTGTCTAGTTCACCATTACCACACTCTGTCACAATCCTGTCTTATTCACCACTACCACACTCTGTCATAGTCCTGTCGAATTCACCATTACCCCAGTCTGTCACAATCCTGTCTAATCCACCATTACCTCAGTCTGACACAATCCTGTCTAATTCACCATTACCACACACTGTCACAATCCTGTCTAATTCACCACTACCACACTCTGTCACAAGCATGTCTAATTCACCATTACCGCACTCTGTCAAAATCATGTCTAATAACACCATTACCACACTCTGTCACAATCCCATCTAGTTCACCATTACCTCACCCTGTCAAAATCCTGTCCAATTCACCATTACCCCAGTCTGTCTGACACCATCCTGTCTAATTCACCATTACCTCAATCTGACACAATAATGTCAATTTCACCATTACCAAACTCTGTCACAATCCTGTCTAATTCACCATTACCACACTCTGTCATAGTCCTGTCGAAATCAACATTACCCCAGTCTGTCATAATCCTGTCTAATCCACCATTACCTCAGTCTGACACAATCCTGTCTAATTCACCATTACCACACACTGTCACAGTCCTGTCTAATTCACCACTACCGCACTGTCACAATCCCGTCTAATTCACCATTACCTCACTCTGTCACAATCCTGTCTAATTCACCATTACCACAGTCTGTCTGACACAATCCTGTCTAATTCACCATTACCACACTCTGTCACAATCCTGTCTTATTCACCATTACCACACTCTGTCACTGTCCTGTCGAATTCACCATTACCCCAGTCTGTCACAATCCTGTCTAATCCACCATTATCTCAGTCTGACACAATCCTCTCTAATTCACCATTACCACACACTGTCACAATCCTGTCTAATTCACCACTACCACACTCTGTCACAAGCATGTCTAATTCACCATTACCGCACACTGTCACAATCATGTCTAATAACACCATTACCACACTCTGTCACAATCCAATCTAGTTCACCATTACCTCACTCTGTCACAATCCTGTCCAATTCACCATTACCCCAGTCTGTCTGACACAATCCTGTCTAATTCACCATTACCTCACTCTGTCACAATCCTGTCTAGTTCACCATTACCTCAATCTGACACAATCCTGTCTAATTCGACATTACCTCACTCTGTCACAATCCTGTCTAATTCACCATTACCACAGTCTGTCTGACACAATCCTGTCTAATTCGACATTACCTCACTCTGTCACAATCCTGTCTAATTCACCATTACCACAGTCTGTCTGACACAATCCTGTCTAATCCACCATTACCGCACTCTGTCACAATCCTGTCTAATTCACCATTACCTCACTCGGTCACAATCCTGTCTAATTCACCATTACCATATTCTGACACAATCCTGTCTAATTCACCATTACCTCACTCTGTCACAATCCTGTCTAGTTCACCATTACCTCACTCGGTCACAATCCTGTCTAATTCACCATTACAGTATTCTGACACAATCCTGTCTAATTCACCATTACCTCACTCTGTCACAATCCTGTCTAGTTCACCATTACCTCAATCTTACACAATCCTGTCTAATTCGACATTACCTCACTCTGTCACAATCCTGTCTAATTCACCATTACCACAGTCTGTCTGACACAATCCTGTCTAATCCACCATTACCGCACTCTGTCACAATCCTGTCTAATTCAACATTACCTCACTCTGTCACAATCCTGTCCAATTCACCATTACCCACAGTCTGTCTGACACAATCCTGTCTAATTCACCATTACCACAGTCTGTCTGACACAATCATGTCTAATTTACCATTACCACACTCTGTCACAATCCTGTCTAATTCACCATTACCACAGTCTGTCTGACACAATCCTGTCTAATTCACCATTACCACACTCTGTCATAGTCCTGTCGAAATCACCATTACCCCAGTCTGTCACAATCCTGTCTAATCCACCATTACCTCAGTCTGACACAATCCTGTCTAATTCACCATTACCACACACTGTCACAGTCCTGTCTAATTCACCACTACCGCACTGTCACAATCCCGTCTAATTCACCATTACCTCACTCTGTCACAATCCTGTCTAATTCACCATTACCACAGTCTGTCTGACACAATCCTGTCTAATTCACCATTACCACACTCTGTCACAATCCTGTCTTATTCACCACTACCACACTCTGTCATAGTCCTGTCGAATTCACCATTACCCCAGTCTGTCACAATCCTGTCTAATCCACCATTACCTCAGTCTGACACAATCCTGTCTAATTCACCATTACCACACACTGTCACAATCCTGTCTAATTCACCACTACCACACTCTGTCACAAGCATGTCTAATTCACCATTACCGCACTCTGTCAAAATCATGTCTAATAACACCATTACCACACTCTGTCACAATCCCATCTAGTTCACCATTACCTCACCCTGTCAAAATCCTGTCCAATTCACCATTACCCCAGTCTGTCTGACACCATCCTGTCTAATTCACCATTACCTCAATCTGACACAATAATGTCAATTTCACCATTACCAAACTCTGTCACAATCCTGTCTAATTCACCATTACCACACTCTGTCATAGTCCTGTCGAAATCAACATTACCCCAGTCTGTCATAATCCTGTCTAATCCACCATTACCTCAGTCTGACACAATCCTGTCTAATTCACCATTACCACACACTGTCACAGTCCTGTCTAATTCACCACTACCGCACTGTCACAATCCCGTCTAATTCACCATTACCTCACTCTGTCACAATCCTGTCTAATTCACCATTACCACAGTCTGTCTGACACAATCCTGTCTAATTCACCATTACCACACTCTGTCACAATCCTGTCTTATTCACCATTACCACACTCTGTCACTGTCCTGTCGAATTCACCATTACCCCAGTCTGTCACAATCCTGTCTAATCCACCATTATCTCAGTCTGACACAATCCTCTCTAATTCACCATTACCACACACTGTCACAATCCTGTCTAATTCACCACTACCACACTCTGTCACAAGCATGTCTAATTCACCATTACCGCACACTGTCACAATCATGTCTAATAACACCATTACCACACTCTGTCACAATCCAATCTAGTTCACCATTACCTCACTCTGTCACAATCCTGTCCAATTCACCATTACCCCAGTCTGTCTGACACAATCCTGTCTAATTCACCATTACCTCACTCTGTCACAATCCTGTCTAGTTCACCATTACCTCAATCTGACACAATCCTGTCTAATTCGACATTACCTCACTCTGTCACAATCCTGTCTAATTCACCATTACCACAGTCTGTCTGACACAATCCTGTCTAATCCACCATTACCGCACTCTGTCACAATCCTGTCTAATTCACCATTACCTCACTCGGTCACAATCCTGTCTAATTCACCATTACCATATTCTGACACAATCCTGTCTAATTCACCATTACCTCACTCTGTCACAATCCTGTCTAGTTCACCATTACCTCACTCGGTCACAATCCTGTCTAATTCACCATTACAGTATTCTGACACAATCCTGTCTAATTCACCATTACCTCACTCTGTCACAATCCTGTCTAGTTCACCATTACCTCAATCTTACACAATCCTGTCTAATTCGACATTACCTCACTCTGTCACAATCCTGTCTAATTCACCATTACCACAGTCTGTCTGACACAATCCTGTCTAATCCACCATTACCGCACTCTGTCACAATCCTGTCTAATTCAACATTACCTCACTCTGTCACAATCCTGTCCAATTCACCATTACCCACAGTCTGTCTGACACAATCCTGTCTAATTCACCATTACCACAGTCTGTCTGACACAATCATGTCTAATTTACCATTACCACACTCTGTCACAATCCTGTCTAATTCACCATTACCACAGTCTGTCTGACACAATCCTGTCTAATTCACCATTACCACACTCTGTCATAGTCCTGTCGAAATCACCATTACCCCAGTCTGTCACAATCCTGTCTAATCCACCATTACCTCAGTCTGACACAATCCTGTCTAATTCACCATTACCACACACTGTCACAGTCCTGTCTAATTCACCACTACCGCACTGTCACAATCCCGTCTAATTCACCATTACCTCACTCTGTCACAATCCTGTCTAATTCACCATTACCACAGTCTGTCTGACACAATCCTGTCTAATTCACCATTACCACACTCTGTCACAATCCTGTCTTATTCACCACTACCACACTCTGTCATAGTCCTGTCGAATTCACCATTACCCCAGTCTGTCACAATCCTGTCTAATCCACCATTACCTCAGTCTGACACAATCCTGTCTAATTCACCATTACCACACACTGTCACAATCCTGTCTAATTCACCACTACCACACTCTGTCACAAGCATGTCTAATTCACCATTACCGCACTCTGTCAAAATCATGTCTAATAACACCATTACCACACTCTGTCACAATCCCATCTAGTTCACCATTACCTCACCCTGTCACAATCCTGTCCAATTCACCATTACCCCAGTCTGTCTGACACCATCCTGTCTAATTCACCATTACCTCAATCTGACACAATAATGTCAATTTCACCATTACCACACTCTGTCACAATCCTGTCTAATTCACCATTACCACAGTCTGTCTGACACAATCCTGTCTAATTCACCATTACCACACTCTGTCATAGTCCTGTCGAAATCACCATTACCCCAGTCTGTCACAATCCTGTCTAATCCACCATTACCTCAGTCTAACACAATCCTGTCTAATTCACCATTACCACACACTGTCACAGTCCTGTCTAATTCACCACTACCGCACTGTCACAATCCCGTCTAATTCACCATTACCTCACTCTGTCACAATCCTGTCTAATTCACCATTACCACAGTCTGTCTGACACAATCCTGTCTAATTCACCATTACCACACTCTGTCACAATCCTGTCTTATTCACCATTACCACACTCTGTCACTGTCCTGTCGAATTCACCATTACCCCAGTCTGTCACAATCCTGTCTAATCCACCATTACCTCAGTCTGACACAATCCTCTCTAATTCACCATTACCACACACTGTCACAATCCTGTCTAATTCACCATTACCACACTCTGTCACAAGCATGTCTAATTCACCATTACCGCACACTGTCACAATCATGTCTAATAACACCATTACCACACTCTGTCACAATCCAATCTAGTTCACCATTACCTCACTCTGTCACAATCCTGTCCAATTCACCATTACCCCAGTCTGTCTGACACCATCCTGTCTAATTCACCATTACCTCAATCTGACACAATAATGTCAATTTCACCATTACCTCAATCTGACACAATCCTGTCTAATTCGACATTACCTCACTCTGTCACAATCCTGTCTAATTCACCATTACCACAGTCTGTCTGACACAATCCTGTCTAATCCACCATTACCGCACTCTGTCACAATCCTGTCTAATTCACCATTACCTCACTCGGTCACAATCCTGTCTAATTCACCATTACCATATTCTGACACAATCCTGTCTAATTCACCATTACCTCACTCTGTCACAATCCTGTCTAGTTCACCATTACCTCACTCGGTCACAATCCTGTCTAATTCACCATTACAGTATTCTGACACAATCCTGTCTAATTCACCATTACCTCACTCTGTCACAATCCTGTCTAGTTCACCATTACCTCAATCTTACACAATCCTGTCTAATTCGACATTACCTCACTCTGTCACAATCCTGTCTAATTCACCATTACCACAGTCTGTCTGACACAATCCTGTCTAATCCACCATTACCGCACTCTGTCACAATCCTGTCTAATTCAACATTACCTCACTCTGTCACAATCCTGTCCAATTCACCATTACCCACAGTCTGTCTGACACAATCCTGTCTAATTCACCATTACCACAGTCTGTCTGACACAATCATGTCTAATTTACCATTACCACACTCTGTCACAATCCTGTCTAATTCACCATTACCACAGTCTGTCTGACACAATCCTGTCTAATTCACCATTACCACACTCTGTCATAGTCCTGTCGAAATCACCATTACCCCAGTCTGTCACAATCCTGTCTAATCCACCATTACCTCAGTCTGACACAATCCTGTCTAATTCACCATTACCACACACTGTCACAGTCCTGTCTAATTCACCACTACCGCACTGTCACAATCCCGTCTAATTCACCATTACCTCACTCTGTCACAATCCTGTCTAATTCACCATTACCACAGTCTGTCTGACACAATCCTGTCTAATTCACCATTACCACACTCTGTCACAATCCTGTCTTATTCACCACTACCACACTCTGTCATAGTCCTGTCGAATTCACCATTACCCCAGTCTGTCACAATCCTGTCTAATCCACCATTACCTCAGTCTGACACAATCCTGTCTAATTCACCATTACCACACACTGTCACAATCCTGTCTAATTCACCACTACCACACTCTGTCACAAGCATGTCTAATTCACCATTACCGCACTCTGTCAAAATCATGTCTAATAACACCATTACCACACTCTGTCACAATCCCATCTAGTTCACCATTACCTCACCCTGTCACAATCCTGTCCAATTCACCATTACCCCAGTCTGTCTGACACCATCCTGTCTAATTCACCATTACCTCAATCTGACACAATAATGTCAATTTCACCATTACCACACTCTGTCACAATCCTGTCTAATTCACCATTACCACAGTCTGTCTGACACAATCCTGTCTAATTCACCATTACCACACTCTGTCATAGTCCTGTCGAAATCACCATTACCCCAGTCTGTCACAATCCTGTCTAATCCACCATTACCTCAGTCTAACACAATCCTGTCTAATTCACCATTACCACACACTGTCACAGTCCTGTCTAATTCACCACTACCGCACTGTCACAATCCCGTCTAATTCACCATTACCTCACTCTGTCACAATCCTGTCTAATTCACCATTACCACAGTCTGTCTGACACAATCCTGTCTAATTCACCATTACCACACTCTGTCACAATCCTGTCTTATTCACCATTACCACACTCTGTCACTGTCCTGTCGAATTCACCATTACCCCAGTCTGTCACAATCCTGTCTAATCCACCATTACCTCAGTCTGACACAATCCTCTCTAATTCACCGTTACCACACACTGTCACAATCCTGTCTAATTCACCATTACCACACTCTGTCACAAGCATGTCTAATTCACCATTACCGCACACTGTCACAATCATGTCTAATAACACCATTACCACACTCTGTCACAATCCCATATAGTTCACCATTACCTCACTCTGTCACAATCCTGTCCAATTCACCATTACCCCAGTCTGTCTGACACCATCCTGTCTAATTCACCATTACCTCAATCTGACACAATAATGTCAATTTCACCATTACCGCACTCTGTCACAACCCTGTCTAATTCACCACTACTGCACTCTGTCATAGTCCTGTCTAATTCACCATTACAACACTGTCACAATCCTGTCTAGTTCTCCATTACCTCAGTCTGTCACAATCCTGTCTAGTTCTCCATTACCTCAGTCTGTCACAATCCTGTCTAATTCACCATTACCTCAGTCTGTCACAATCCTGTCTAGTTCACTATTACCTCAGTCTGACACAATCCTGTCTAATTCACAATTTCCTCACTCTGTCACATCCCTGGCGCTTTGGATTCAAACAATGTGTTGTATGTCTGAAACAATGTCTTGTATATATATATATATATATATATATATATATATATATATATATAGATATATATATATTTTATTATTATTTTTTTTTTTTTCACCTTTATTTAACCAGGTAGGCTAGTTGAGAACAAGTTCTCATTTACAACTGCGACCTGGCCAAGATAAAGCATAGCAGTGTGAACAGACAACACAGAGTTACACATGGAGTAAACAATAAATAAGTCAATAACACAGTAGAAAAAAATAAAAAAAGTCTATATACATTGTGTGCAAAAGGCATGAGGTGGGCGAATAATTACAATTTAGCAGATTAACATTAGAGTGATAAATGATCAGATGGTCATGTGCAGGTAGAGATACTGGTGTGCAAAAGAGCAGAAAAGTAAATAAATAAAAACAGTATGGGGATGAGGTAGGTAAAGTGGGTGGGCTATTTACCAATAGACTATGTACAGCTGCAGCGATCGGTTAGCTGCTCAGATAGCAGATGTTTAAAGTTGGTGAGGTAGATAAAAGTCTCCAACTTCAGCGATTTTTGCAATTCGTTCCAGTCACAGGCAGCAGAGAACTGGAAGGAAAGGCGGCCAAATGAGGTGTTGGCTTTAGGGATGATCAGTGAGATACACCTGCTGGAGCGCCTGCTACGAGTGGGTGTTGCCATCGTGACCAGTGAACTGAGATAAGGCGAAGCTTTACCTAGCATGGACTTGTAGATGACCTGGAGCCAGTGGGTCTGGCGATGAATATGTAGCAAGGACCAGCCGACTAGAGCATACAGGTCGCAGTGGTGGGTGGTATAAGGTGCTTTAGTAACAAAATGGGTGGCACTGTGATAAACTGCATCCAGTTTGCTGAGTAGGGAATTGGAAGCTATTTTGTAGATGACATCGCCGAAGTCGAGGATCGGTAGGATAGTCAGTTTTACTAGGGTAAGTTTGGCAGCGTGAGTGAAGGAGGCTTTCTTGCGGAATAGAAAGCCGACTCTAGATTTGATTTTAGATTGGAGATGTTTGATATGAGTCTGGAAGGAGAGTTTACAGTCTAGCCAGACGCCTAGGCACTTATAGATGTCCACATATTCTAGGTTGGAACCATCCAGGGTGGTGATGCTAGTCGGGCGTGCGGGTGCAGGCAGTGAACGGTTGAAAAGCATGCATGTGGATTTACTAGCGTTTAATAGCAGTTGGAGGCCATGGAAGGAGTGTTGCATGGCATTGAAGCTTGTTTGGAGGTTAGATGACACAGTGTCCAAGGAAGGGCCAGAAGTATACAGAATGGTGTCGTCTGCATAGAGGTGGATCAGGGAATCGCCCGCAGCAAGAGCAACATCATTGATATATACAGAGAAAAGAGTCGGCCCGAGAATTGAACCCTGTGGCACCCCCATAGAGACTGCCAGAGGACCGGACAACATGCCCTCCGATTTGACACAGTGAACTCTGTCTGCAAAGTAGTTGGTGAACGAGGCAAGGCAGTCATTAGAAAAACTGAGGCTACTGAGTAGCTGAGGCTACTGAGGCTACTGAATATGGTGATTGACAGTCGAAAGCCTTGGCCAGGTCGATGAAGAGGGCCGCACAGTACTGTCTTTTATCGATAGTGGTTATGATATCGTTTAGTACCTTGAGCGTGGCTGAGGTGCACCCGTTACCGGCTCGGAAACCAGATTGCACAGCGGAGAAGGTACGGTGGGATTCGAGATGGTCAGTGATCTGTTTGTTGACTAGGCTTTCGAAGACCTTAGATAGGCAGGGTAGGATGGATATAGGTCTGTAACAGTTTGGGTCCAGGGTGTCACCCCCTTTGAAGAGGGGGATTTGCGGCAGCTTTCCAATCCTTGGGGATCTCAGACGATATGAAAGAGAGGTTGAACAGGCTGGTAATAGGGGTTGCAACAATGGCGGCGGATAGTTTCAGAAATAGAGGGTCCAGATTGTCAAGACCAGCTAATTTGTACGAGTTCAGGTTTTGCAGCTCTTTCAGAACATCTGCTATCTGGATTTGGGTAAAGCTGGGAGGCTTGGGCGAGTAGCTGTGGCGGGGACGGAGCTGTTGGCCGAGGTTGGAGTAGCCAGGAGGAAGGCATGGCCAGCCGTTGAGAAATGCTTGTTGAAGTTATACAGTGGCTTGTTTTCCCCACTTGGCATTTTTCCTATTTTGTTGCATTACAACTAGGAAGTAAAATTGATTTTTGGGGGGGTTTGTATCATTTACACAACATGCCCACCACTTTGAAGATAGATTTTTTTTTAAATTGTGAAACAAACAAGAAATAAGACAAAAAAAACTGAAAACTTGAGCGTGCATAACTATCCCCCCCAAAGTCAACACTATGTAGAGCCACCTTTTGCAGCAGTCACAGCTGCAAGTCTCTTGGGGTATGTCTCTATAAGCTTGGCACATCTAGCCACTGGGATTTTTGCCAATTCTTCAAGGCAAAACTGCTCCAGCTCCTTCAAGTTGGATGGGTTCTGCTGGTGGACAGCAATCTTTAAGTCATAACCCAGATTCTCAATTTGATTGAGGTCTGGACTTTGACTAGGCCATTCCAATACATTTAAATGTTTCCCCTTAAACCACTCGAGTGTTGCTTTAAGAGTATGCTTAGGGTCATTGTCCTGCTGGAAGGTGAACCAGTCTCAAATCTCCCAATCTCAAATCTCTAGAAGACTGAAACAGGTTTCCCTCAAGAATTTCCCTGTATTTAGTGCCCTCCATCATTCCTTCAATTCTGACCAGTTTCCCAGTCCCTGTCATTGAAAAACATCCCCACAGGATGATGCTGCCAACACCATGCTTCCCTGTGGGGATGGTACTCTCGGGGTGATGAGAGGTGTTTGTGTCAGACATAGCATTTTCCTTTATGGCCAAAAAGCTCCATTTTAGTCTAATCTGACCAGAGTACCTTCTTCCAATTGTTTGGGGAGTCTCCCACATGCCTTTTGGTGAACACCAAATGTTTATTTAAATGTATTCCTGAAGATATGTCTTTTTTCTGGCCACTAATCCATAAAGCCCAGCTCTGTGGCATGTATGGCTTAAGTGGTCCTTGCATCACCGCAGATGCAAAAGTGTGACATATATGAGGTGGATTGAAAAAAGGGAAATCTCAAGCTTAAATTGACCGATTTTGGGGGATAGTTTTATTATGCTAAATAGAGTTCAAGATGGGAGGGCTTGGCCCAGGGTTTAAGATAGGAAGGCTTTGCCCATGGTTTAAGATGGGAGGGCTTGGCCCAGAGTTTAAGATGTGAGTGCTTGTTCCAGGGTTTAAGATGTGAGGGCTTGGCCCATGGTTTAAGATGTGAGGGCTTGGCCCATGGTTTAAGATGTGAGTGCTTGGCCCGGGGTTTAAGATGTGAGGGCTTGGCCCAGGGTTTAAGATGTGAGGGCTTGGCCCAGGGATTAAGATGTGAGGGCTTGGCCCGTGGTTTAAGATGTGAGGGCTTGGCCCAGAGTTTAAGATGTGAGGGCTTGGCCCATGGTTTAAGATGGTTTAAGATGTGAGGGCTTGGCCCATGGTTTAAGATTTGAGGGCTTGGCCCAGGGTTTAAGATGTGAGGGCTTGGCCCAGGGTTTAAGATGGGAGGGCTTGGCCCAGGGTTTAAGATGTGAGGGCTTGGCCCAGGGTTTAAGATGTGAGGGCTTGGCCAAGGGTTTAAGATGTGAGGGCTTGGCCCAGGGTTTAAGATGTGAGGGCTTGGCCCATGGTTTAAGATGGGAGGGCTTGGCCCAGAGTTTAAGATGTGAGGGCTTGTTCCAGGGTTTAAGATGTGAGGGCTTGGCCCATGGTTTAAGATTTGAGGGCTTGGCCCATGGTTTAAGATGTGAGGGCTTGGCCCAGGGTTTAAGATGTGAGGGCTTGGCCCAGGGTTTAAGATGTGAGGGCTTGGCCCAGGGATTAAGATGTGAGGGCTTGGTCCGTGGTTTAAGATGTGAGGACTTGACCCAGGGTTTAAGATGTGAGGGCTTGGCCCGTGGTTTAATATGTGAGGGCTTGGCCAAGGGTTTAAGATGTGAGGGCTTGGCCCAGGGTTTAATATGTGAGGGGCCCAGGGTTTAAGATGTGATGGCTTGGCCTAGGGTGTCACACCCTGACCATAGTTTGCTTTGTATGTTTCTATGTTTTGGTTGGTCAGGGTGTGATCTGAGTGGGCATTCTATGTTACATGTCTAGTTTGTCTAGTTCTATGTTTGGCCTGATATGGTTCTCAATCAGAGGCAGGTGTTAGTCATTGTCTCTGATTGGGAACCATATTTAGGTAGCCTGTTTGGTGTTGGGTTTTGTGGGTGATTGTTCCTGTCTCTGTGTTTTCACCAGATAGGGCTGTTTTGGTTTTTTCACATTTCTTGTTTTGTTAGTTTATTCATGTATAGTGTATATATTAAAGAACCATGAATAACCACCACGCTGCGTTTTGGTCCGCCTCTCCTTCACCACAAGAAAACCGTTACACAGGGTTTAAGATGTGAGGGCTTAGCCCAGGGTTTAAGATGTGAGGGCATGGCCCAGGGTTTAAGATGTGAGGGCTTGGCCCAGGGTTTAAGATGTGAGGGCTTGGCCCAGGGTTTAAGATGTGAGGGCTTAAGATGTAAGGGCTTGGCCCAGGGTTTAAGATGTGAGGGCTTGGCCCAGGATTTAAGATGTGAGGGCTTGGCCCAGGGTTTAAGATGTGAGGGCTTGGCCCAGGGTTGAAGATGTGAGGGCTTGGCCCAGGGTTGAAGATGTGAGGGCTTGGCCCAGGGTTTGAGGCAAGCAGAGGATGGGAGGGCTTGTTTGCATCCGAAATGGGACCCTATTTCCTACATAGTGCACTATGGGCCCTGGATAACAGTGGTGGACTGTTTAGGCAATAGGGTGCCATTTGGGATGCAGAGGTCATTTGTTCTGTGTTCACAGAATAGACATACAACATGATTTCAGATAAATAAGACATTGTTTCAGATACAGTTGAAGTCGGAAGTTTACATACACTTATGTTGCTGTCATTAAAATGAGTTTTTCAACCACTCCACAAATTTCTTGATAACAAACTATGGTTTTGGCAAGTCAGTTAGGACATCTACTTTGTGCATGACACAAGTCATTTTTCCAACAATTGTTTACAAACAGATTATTTCACTTATAATTCAATGTATCACAATTCCAGTGGGTCAGAAGTGTACATACACTAATTTGACTATGCCTTTAAACAATTTGGAAAATTCCAGAAAATGATGTCATGGCTTTAGAAGATTCTGATAGGCTGATTGACATAATTTGAGATGTACCTGTGGATGTATTTCAAGACCTACCTTCAAACTCAGTGCCTCTTTGCTTGACATCATGGGAAAATCAAAAGAAATCAGCCAAGACCTCAGAAAACTTTTTTTAGACCTCCACAAGTCTGGTTTGTCCTTGGGAGCAATTTCCAAACGCCTGAAGGTACCACGTTCATCTGTAAAAACAATGGGACCACACAGCCGTCATACCGCTCAGGAAGGAGTCTCCTAAAGATTAACGTACTTTGGTGCGAAAAGTGCAAATCAATAGGAGAACAACAGCAAAGGACCTTGCTCGCACACGCTTTTTCAGCTCTGGACACAAGTTTTCTATAGGATTGAGGTCAGGGCTTTGTGATGGCCACTCCAATACCTTGACTTTGTTGTCTTTTAGCCATTTTGCCACAACTTTGAAAGTATGCTTGGGGTCATTGTAAATAGTCCAAATTGGTGAAGTGAAATTTAAAAAATTACTTGTCTCAAAAAATGCAATAAAAAACAATTATCCGAAAAGTGGTGCGAGCATATGTATTCACCCCCTTTACCCCTAGATCAATGTAGAAAATAGTCAATAAAAAAAAACCTTGAATGAGTAGGAGTGTCCAAACTTTTGACCGGTACTGTCCATTGTAATATTGTTGCATGGTGGATTTATACATGTTGTATTGTAGATATGTAGTGGTGTAGTAATGTTAAATGATGCTGTTTTATCGTTTGTTTTATATGTAAAGTAAGTGCTTTAATGTGTTTGGACCCCAGGAAAAGTAGCTGCTGCCTTGACAGGAACTAATGGGGATCCATAATAAACCCCAGGAAGGGAAGCTGCTGCCTTGGCAGGAACTAATGGGGATCCATAATAAACCCCAGGGAGAGTAGCTGCTGCCTTGGCAGGAACTAATGGGGATCCATAATAAACCCCAGGAAGAGAAGCCGCTGCCTTGGCAGGAACTAATGGGGATCCATAATAAACCCCAGGAAGAGTAGCTGCTGCCTTGGCAGGAACTAATGGGGATACATAATAAACCCCAGGAAGAGAGAGTGCTGCCTTGGCAGGAACTAATGGGGATCCATAATAAACCCCAGGAAGAGTAGCTGCTGCCTTGGCAGGAACTAATGGGGTTCCATAATAAACCCCAGGAAGAGTAGCTGCTGCCTTGGCAGGAACGAATGAGGTTCCATAATAAACCACAGGAAGAGAAGCTGCTGCCTTGCCAGAAACTAATGGGGATCCATAATAAACCCCAGGAAGAGTAGCTGCTGCCTTGGCAGGAACTAATGGGGATCCATAATAAACCCCAGGAAGAGTAGCTGCTGCCTTGGCAGGAACTAATGGGGTTCCATAATAAACCCCAGGAAGAGTAGCTGCTTCCTTGGCAGGAACTAATGGGGATCCATAATAAACCCCAGGAAGAGTAGCTGCTGCCTTGGCAGGAACTAATGGGGTTCCATAATAAACCCCAGGAAGAGTAGCTGCTGCCTTGGCAGGAAATAATGGGGATCCATAATAAACCCCAGGGAGAGTAGCTGCTGCCTTGACAGGAACTAATGGGTATCCATAATAAACACCACCAGGAAGAGTAGCTGCTGCCTTGGCAGGAACAATATTTGAATAGAAGTGAAGAGCTTTGGTTTGTCTAACTGAAAAAGCCACAGGCTGGTTGATAAACATATACTTGGTCACAGTGGAGGCTTTTTCACTTGTCAAAGTGACATGGTGGCTTTCACCACAAAGACAGCATACTGAACAAGCTCAGTGTGGTGTGGTGGTCAGTTAGCTACAGGGCAAAGACTCCATTAGTGAAACCTCACTGAGACAAGCATTCTTCCCAAATAGCATCTTATTCCTTATCTGTCCTGGTCAACAGTACTACACTACCCTATGGGTCCTAGCTATGGGCCCTGGTCAACAGTAATACACTACCCTATGGGTCCTAGCTATGGGTCCTGGTCAACAGTAGTTCACTACACTATGGTTCCTGGTCAACAGAGGTACACTACCCTATGGGTCCTAGCTATGGGTCCTGGTCAACAGTACTACACTACCGTATGGGTCCTGGTAAACAGTAGTACACTACCCTATGGGTCCTGGTCAACAGTACTACACTACCCTATGGGTCCTGGTCAACAGTACTACACTACCCTAAGGGTCCTCGCTATGGGTCCTGGTCAACAGTAGTACACTACCCTATGGGTCCTAGCTATGGGTCCTGGTCAACAGTAGTACACTACCCTATGGGTCCTAGCTATGGGTCCTGGTCAACAGTAGTACACTACCCTATGGGTCTTAGCTATGGGTCCTGGCTAACAGTAATACACTACACTATGGGTCCTGGTCAACAGTAGTACACTACCCTATGGGTCCTGGTCAACAGTACTACACTACCCTATGGGTCCTGGTCAACAGTAATACACTACCCTATGGGTCCTGGTCAACAGTACTACACTACCCTATGGGTCCTGGTCAACAGTAGTACACTACCCTAAGAGTCCTCACTATGGGTCCAGGTCAACAGTAGTACACTACCCTATAGGTCCTGGTCAACAGTAGTACACTACCCTATGGGTTCTGGTCAACAGTAGAACGCTACCCTATGGGTCCTGGCTATGGATCCTAGTCAACAGTAGAACCTTACCCTATGGTTACTGGTCAACAGTAGTACACTACCCTATGGCTCCTGGTCAACAGTAGTACACTACCCTATGGGTCCTGGTCAACAGTAGTACACTACCCTATGGGCCCTGGTCAACAGTAGTACACTACCCTGTGGGTCCTGTTCAACAGTAGTACACAACCCTATGGGTCCTAGCTATGGGTCCTGGTCAACAGTAGTACACTACCCTATGGGTCCTGGTCAAAAGTAGTACACTACCCTATGGGTCCCGGTCAACAGTAGTACACTACCCTATGGGTTCTGGTCAACAGTAATACACTACCCTATGGGTCCTAGCTATGGGTCCTGGTCAACAGTACTACACTACCATATGGGTCCTGGTCAACAGTAGTACATTACCCTATGTGTCCTGGTCAACAGTAGTACACTAAACTATGGGTCCTGGTCAACAGTAGTACACTACCCTATGGGTCCTAGCTATGGTCCTGGTCAACCGTAGTTCACTACCCTATGGGTCCTGGTCAACAGTAGTACACTACTCTATGGGTCCTGGTCAACAGTTGTACACTACCCTATGGGTCCTAGCTATGGGCCCTGGTCAACAGTAGTACACTAAACTATGGGTCCTGGTCAACAGTAGTACACTACCCTATGGGTCCTAGCTATGGTCCTGGTCAACCGCAGTTCACTACCCTATGGGTCCTGGTCAACAGTAATACACTACCCTATGGGTCCTGGTCAACAGTAGTACACTACTCTATGGGTCCTGGTCAACAGTAGTACACTAAACTATGGGTCCTGGTCAACAGTAGTACACTACCCTATGGGTCCTAGCTATGGTCCTGGTCAACCGTAGTTCACTACCCTACGGGTCCTGGTCAACAGTAATACACTACCCTATGGGTCCTGGTCAACAGTAGTACACTACCCTATGGGTCCTAGCTATGGGTCCTGGTCAACAGTACTACACTACCATATGGGTCCTGGTCAACAGTAATACATTACCCTATGTGTCCTGGTCAACAGTAGTACACTAAACTATGGGTCCTGGTCAACAGTAGTACCCTACCCTATGGGTCCTAGCTATGGTCCTGGTCAACAGTAGTACACTACCCTATGGGTCCTAGCTATGGGTCCTGGTCAACAGTACTACACTACCATATGGGTCCTGGTCAACAGTAGTACATTACCCTATGGGTCCTGGTCAACAGTAGTACACTACCCTATGGGTCCTAGCTATGGGTCCTGGTCAACAGTACTACACTACCATATGGGTCCTGGTCAACAGTAGTACATTACCCTATGGGTCCTGGTCAACAGTAGTACACTACCCTATGAGTCCTGGTCAACAGTAGTACACTACCCTTTGGGTCCTGGTCAACAGTAGTACACTACCCTATGGGTCCTGGTCAACAGTAGTTCACTACCCTATGGGTCCTAGCTATGGGTCCTGGTCAACAGTAGTACACTACCCTATGGGTCCTAGCTATGGGTCCTGGTCAACAGTAGTTCACTACCCTATGGGTCCCGGTCAACAGTAGTACACTACCCATGGGTCCTGGTCAACAGTAGTACACTACCCTATGGGTCCTAGCTATGGGTCCTGGTCAACAGTACTACACTACCATATGGGTCCTGGTCAACAGTAGTACATTACCCTATGTGTCCTGGTCAACAGTAGTACACTAAACTATGGGTCCTGGTCAACAGTAGTACACTACCCTATGGGTCCTAGCTATGGTCCTGGTCAACCGTAGTTCACTACCCTATGGGTCCTGGTCAACAGTAGTACACTACCCTATGGGTCCTGGTCAACAGTAGTACACTACCCTATGGGTCCTGGCCAACAGTAGTACACTACTCTATGGGTCCTGGTCAACAGTTGTACACTACCCTATGGGTCCTGGTCAACAGTAGCGCACTACCCTATGGGTCCTGGTCAACAGTAATACACTACCCTATGGGTCCTGGTCAACAGTAGTACACTACCCTATGGGTCCTAGCTATGGTCCTGGTCAACTGTAGTTCACTACCCTGTGGGTCCTGGTCAACAGTAGTACACTACCCTATGGGTCCTGGTCAACAGTAGTACACTACCCTATGGGGCCTGGTCAACAGTAGTACACTACCCTATGGGTCCTGGTCAACAGTAGTACACTACTCTATGGGGCCTGGTCAACAGTAGTACACTATCCTATGGGTCCTGGTCAACAGTAGTACACTACTCTATGGGTCCTGGTCAACAGTAGTTCACTACCCTATGGGTCCTGGTCAATAGTAGCGCACTACCCTATTGGTCCTGGTCAACAGTAGTACACTACCATATTGGTCCTGGTCTACAGTAGTACACTATCCTATGGGTCCTGGTCTACAGTAGTTCACTACCCTATGGGTCCTAGCTATGGTTCCTGGTCAACAGTAGTTTACTACCCTATGTGTCCTGGTCAACAGTAGTACACTACCCTATGGGTCCTGGTCAACAGTAGTTCACTACCCTATGGGTCCTGGTCAACAGTAGTACACTACCCTATGGGTCCTGGTCTACAGTAGTTCACTACCCTATGGGTCCTATCTATGGATCCTGGTCAACAGTAGTACACTACCCTATGGGTCCTAGCTATGGGTCCTGGTCAACAGAAGTTCACTACCCTATGGGTCCTGGGCAACAGTAATACACTACCCTATGGGTCCTGGTCAACAGTAGTACACTACTCTATGGGTCCTGGTCAACAGTAGTACACTACCCTAAGGGTCCTAGCTATGGGTCCTGGTAAACAGTAGTACACTACACTATGGGTCCTGGTCAACAGTAGTACACTACCCTATGGGTCCTAGCTTTGGGTCCTGGTCAACAGTAGTACACTACACTATTGGTCCTGGTCAACAGTACTACACTACCCTATGGGTCCTAGCTTTGGGTCCTGGTCAACAGTAGTACACTACCCTACGGGTCCTAGCTTTGGGTCCTGGTCAACAGTAGTTCACTACCCTATGGGTCATAGCTTTGGGTCCTGGTCAACAGTAATTCACTACCCTATGGGTCCTGGTCAACAGTAGTTCACTACCCAATGGGTCCTGGTCAACAGTAGTACACTACCCTATGGGTCCTGGTCAACAGTAGTACACTACCCTATGGGTCCTGGTCAACAGTAGTACACTACACTATTGGTCCTGGTCAACAGTAGTACACTACCCTATGGGTCCTAGCTATGGGTCCTGGTCAACAGTAGTTCACTATCCTATGGGTCCTGGTCAACAGTAGTAGACTACCCTATGGGTCCTGGTCAACAGTAGTACACTACCCTAGGGGTCCTAGTCAACAGTAGTACACTACCCTATGGGTCCTGGTCAACAGTAGTTCACTACCCTAT
>NC_092158.1:2066038-2223538 GCF_045791955.1 Oncorhynchus clarkii lewisi | reverse complement strand
AGCAGCCCCATTCTCTAACCAACCATTCCTCACTGAGCAGTCCCATTCTCTAACCAACCAAACTCACTGAGCAGTCCCGTTCTCTAACCAATCCTCACTGAGCAGCCCCATTCTCTAACCAACCATTCCTCACTGAGCAGTCCCATTCTCTAACCAACCAATCCTCACTGAGCAGTCCCATTCTCTGACCAATCCTCACTGAGCAGTCCCATTCTCTAACCAACCATTCATCACTGAGCAGTCCCATTCTCTGACCAATCCTCACTGAGCAGTCCCATTCTCTGACCAATCCTCAGTGAGCAGTCACTTTCTCTGACCAATCCTCACTGAGCAGTCCCTTTCTCTAACCAACCAATCCTCACTGAGCAGTCACATTCTCTTACCAATCCTCACTGAGCAGTCCCATTCTCTAACCAACCAAACCTCACTGAGCAGTCCCGTTCTCTAACCAATCCTCACTGAGCAGCCCCATTCTCTAACCAACCATTCCTCACTGAGCAGTGCCATTCTCTAACCAACCAATCCTCACTGAGCAGTCCCATTCTCTGACCAATCCTCAATGAGCAGTCCCATTCTCTAACCAACCAATCCTCACTGAGCAGTCCCATTCTCTAACCAACCATTCATCACTGAGCAGTCCCATTCTCTTACCAATCCTCACTGAGCAGTCCCATTCTCTGACCAATCCTCACTGAGCAGTCCCATTCTCTGACCAATCCTCACTGAGCAGTCCCTTTCTCTAACCAACCAATCCTCACTGAGCAGTCCTATTCTCTAACCAACCATTCATCACTGAGCAGTCCCATTCTCTGACCAATCCTCACTGAGCAGTCCCATTCTCTGACCAATTCTCAGTGAGCAGTCCTATTCTCTGACCAATCCTCACTGAGCAGTCCCGTTCTGTGACCATTCCTCACTGAGCAGTCCCATTCTCTAACCAACCATTCCTCACTGAGCAGTCCCATTCTCTGACCAATCCTCACTGAGCAGTCCCGTTCTCTGACCAACCAATCCTCACTGAGCAGTCCCATTCTCTAACCAACCAATCCTCACTGAGCAGTCCCATTCTCTAACCAACCAATCCTCACTGAGCAGTCCCGTTCTCTGACCAACCATTCCTCACTGAGCAGTCCCATTCTCTAACCAACCAATCCTCACTGAGCAGTCCCATTCTCTAACCAACCAATCCTCACTGAGCAGTCCCATTCTCTAACCAACCATTTCTCACTGAGCAGTCCCATTCTCTAACCAACCAATCCTCACTGAGCAGTCCCATTCTCTAACCAACCAATCCTCACTGAGCAGTCCCATTCTCTAACCAACCATTCCTCACTGAGCAGTCCCATTCTCTAATCAACCAATCCTCACTGAGCAGTCCCGTTCTCTAACCAGCCAATCCTCACAGAGCAGTCATTAATTAATTAAGGAGACCCCTAACCAGCAAGCCAAACTAGTAGACATATACTATTTCTGTGCTAACTAATATGGGCTTGTAGCTCAGTTGAATGCTGTTGCTTTAAGAACTGTTAATGTGAAGTGTATGTGCACATGTGTGTCAGTGGTGCACAGGTGTGTCAGTGGTACACAGGTGTGTCAGTGGTGCACGGTGTGTCAGTGGTGCACAGGTGTGTCAGTGATGCACAGGTGTGTCAGTGATGCACAGGTGTGTCAGTGGTGCACAGGAGTGTCAGTGTTACACAAGTTGTCGACAAGCTGCTAACATGTTGATGTGTCTCTAAAAACAGTTATGATGCCCAGAACATATCCTGTTTCTATTGAATCCTTTCTCAATATATGGAAAACAACATTAAAACTCTACTACATATATTTATGTCCTTATTTGATCTTTCAGGCTTAAATTGAACCTTTTCTTTTCTCCTCCAGGTGCGTTCATCGTGTGCTGGACTCCAGGCCTCGTTCTCCTCCTCCTCGATGTGTTCTGTGCCAACTGTAACGTCCTGGACTTTGAGAAGTTCTTCCTGCTTCTGGCTGAGTTTAACTCTGCTATGAACCCCATCATCTACAGCTATCGGGACAAGGAGATGAGCGCCACCTTCAAGCAGATCCTGTGCTGTCAGCGCCAGGAGAACGTTAACGGGACGGCAGCCGAGGGCTCCGACCGCTCAGCCTCCTCTATCAATCACACCGTGCTGAGTGGGGGGAAACAAAACAATGATCACTCAGTGGTGTGAGAGGAGGAGAGGAGGACAGGAGAGGGACTGGGGCTGGAGACAGGAGGAGAGGGACTGGGGCTGGAGGTGGAGATAGGAGAGGGGCAGGAGAGGAGAGGACAGGGGAGGAACTGGGACTGGAAACAGGAGAGGATAGGGATTGGGACTGGTGCTGGAGATGGAGAGGGGGAGAGGAGAGGGACTTGGGATGGAGCTGGAGAGGGAGAGAGGAGAGGGACTTGGGATGGAGCTGGAGACAGGAGAGGAGAGGGACTGGGGCTGGAGCTGAAGACAGGAGGGCAGGGACTGGGGCTGGAGCTGGAGAAAGGAGACAGGAGGAGAGGAGAGGGACTGGGACTGGAGCTAAGTGGGGCTGCAGCCAGGATAGGCTGCAGTGTAGAGCCCATCCCCGGGGTGGCCAGGAGATGGGTGGGAGGAGGAGGGCAGGCTTACTGTCAAGGAGGTGGGTGGGATATGGACTATAGGTCTAACATTACTATAAAGACCAGGGTGATGGACTATATATCTAATGTTACTATAAAGACCAGGGTGATGGACTATAGGTCTAACATTCCTATAAAGACCAGGGTGATGGACTATAGGTCTAACATTACTGTAAAGACCAGAGTGATGGACTATAGGTCTAACATTACTATGAAGACCAGGGTGATGGACTATAGGTCTAACATTACTATGAAGACCAGGGTGATGGACTATAGGTCTAACATTACTATAAAGACCAGGGTGATGGACTATAGGTCTAACATTACTATAAAGACCAGGGTGATGGACTATAGGTCTAACATTACTGTGAAGACCAGGGTGATGGACTATAGGTCTAACATTACTATAAAGACCAGGGTGATGGACTATAGGTCTAACATTACTATAAAGACCAGGGTGATGGACTATAGGTCTAACATTACTATAAAGACCAGGGTGACAGAATGCAGAAAAATAAGAAGCTAATGCCGTCTTGCTCTGAGGGTTGGAAACCGAGGGTAGAGGCATCGCAAGACTCTGATAGGCTATTAGTTATTTGTTTTCTATTTTGTAAAAATGGTTGTTGTTGTTGATACCACATGAACTATTTAAAGACTAATCTATGAATATGTAAAGAACTGGCTAATGTATAACCACTTCTCCAATATATAACCTGCTCTCTATTTTCCCTCTCTTTCTTACTGAACTTCTTGCCTTACTTTGGTTAGTCTCAAATGGCACCCTATTCCATACACAGTGCACTACTTTTTGACCAGTGCCCAGGGCCACCTAGTCCACTATATAGGAAATAGGCAGCCATTTGGGACGTATACAAACAGAAGCTTGTAAACCTGAAAGATGAAGAGTCTGTCCAGTCAATATTTCTGCTAATCTCATCCTCACAGTGCCACGGAAACAAACCACCCTGATGTCTAACAGCTTTCACTACAGTACTTATCGTTATAAACACATTACCACGTCGTCATACGGTATGAAGACGTGTCTTTCTCAATGGCTGAATAGCTTTTTACCCAAGTATTTTAGTCCTTAGTGTGATCACAACACTTAGAATACACTAACAAGAATCTGTTGTTTGAGCCAGACCACAGTGTAGCACTCTCTCTTTTAAAGGTTTTAACATCACCAAGTAGGTTGTCTGATAAGATCTGGGCTGTGTCCTAAATGGGCCCTGGTCAAATTAGTGCCCTAAACAGGGAATATGGATTCCATTTTAACTTTCTGTTCCCAAGTATGTTGATCTATTGACAGAAAGCTCGGGACCTATTTTACCTAACTCAACCTGAAGCTTTGGCTGGATTCCACCCTTAGGATTACAGGCTAAAAGCCTATGAATATTTTATTCTTGAAAGTCCAATATCTTCACTTGACTTGTGACACGCAACACATTTTGAAACTGGAACTGTGTACTAATGAAAAAAAATTATACAAAAATATATTGTTTTTACAAAATGTTGTCTTTGTTCAGATAGCACGTTTTTGACCAATCAGAAAGCATAAACATTCCAGACTTCAGGTACATACACTCTTGTCCTTGACGATGACCAAAGGAAATGCTTCTCAGTTTATCTACAGTTAAGGTCCCCTATAGAGTGGCTATAGATGGCTTTATGTGCCTATAGGTTTATTTATGCTATTGATCTGAATAGGAAACTATAATTCAGCTAGATAACAAACATCTAGTCAAGCAGCATGATGACCTAATAGTGTTACATCTAACGATGTAAGAAAATAGTTGATAATGTCACATCATGGCTCTAACGGGTGGCTGTCCTATAAGCATCTACAATATGGACACGTCCCTGTCTTCATAACCCATACCTTCATCCTGAGAGTGTACGAGACGGTCCCTGTCTTCATAATCCCATACCTTCATCCTGAGTGTGTACGAGACGGTCCCTGTCTTCATAATCCCATACCTTCATCCTGAGTGTGTACGAGACCGTCCCTGTCTTCATAATCCCATACCTTCATCCTGAGTGTGTATGAGACTGTCCCTGTCTTCATAACCCATACCTTCATCCTGAGTGTGTATGAGACGGTCTCTGTCTTCATATCCCATACTTTCATCCTGAGTGTGTACGAGACCGTCCCTGTCTTCATAACCCATACCTTCATCCTGAGTGTGTACGAGACCATCCCTGTCTTCATAACCCATACCTTCATCCTGAGTGTGTACGAGACCATCCCTGTCTTCATAACACATACCTTCATCCTGAGTGTGTACGAGACCGTCCCTGTCTTCATAACCCATACCTTCATCCTGAGTGTGTACGAGACGGTCTCTGTCTTCATAAAACAACCTTCATCCTGAGTGTGTACGAGACGGTCTCTGTCTTCATAAACTAACCTTCATCCTGAGTGTGTACGAGACGGTCTCTGTCTTCATAAACCAACCTTCATCCTGAGTGTGTACGAGACGGTCTCTGTCTTCATAAACTAACCTTCATCCTGAGTGTGTACGAGACATACACCGTTGAAAAGTTTGGGGTCACTTAGAAATGTCCTTGTTTTTGAAAGAAAAGCCAATTTGTTGTCCATTAAAATAACATCAAATTGATCAGAAATAGAGTGTAGACATTGTTAATGTTGTAAATTACTATTGTAGCTGGAAACGACTGATTTTTAATGGAATATCTACATAGGCGTACAGAGGCCCATTATCAGCAACCATCACTCCTGTGTTCCAATGACACGTTGTGTTAGCTAATCCAAGTTTATCATTTTAAAAGGCTAATTGATCATTAGAAAACACTTTTGCAATTATGTTAGCCCGGCTAAAAACTGTTGTACTGATTAAAGAAGCTATAAAACTGGCGTTCTTTAGACTAGTTGAGTACCTGAAGCATCAGCATTTGTGGGTTCGATTACAGGCTTAAAATGTCCAGAAACAAATTACTTTCTTCTGAAACTCGTCAGTCTATTCTTGTTCTGAGAAATGAAGGCTATTCCATGTGTGGAATTAGCAAGAAACTGAAGATCTAGTACAACGCCGTGTACTACTCCCTTCACAGAACAGCACAAACTGGCCCTAACCAGAATAGAAAGAGGAGTGGGAGGCCCCGGTGCACAACTGAGCAAGCGAACAAGTACATTAGAGTGTCTAGTTTGAGACACAGACACCTCACAAGTCCTCAACTGGCAGCTTCATTAAATAGTGCCCGCAAAACACCAGTCTCAACGTCAACAGTGAAGAGGCGTCTCCGGGATGTTGACCTTCTAGGCAGAGTTCCTCTGTCCAGTCTCAACGTCAACAGTGAAGAGGCGACTCTGGGATGTTGACTTCTAGGCAGAGTTCCTCTGTCCAGTCTCAATGTCAACAGTGAAGAGGCGACTCTGGGATGTTGACCTTCTAGGCAGAGTTCCTCTGTCCAGTCTCAACGTCAACAGTGAAGAGGCGACTCTGGGATGTTGACCTTCTAGGCAGAGTTCCTCTGTCCAGTCTCAACGTCAACAGTGAAGAGGCGACTCTGGGATGTTGACCTTCTAGGCAGAGTTCCTCTGTCCAGTCTCAACGTCAACAGTGAAGAGGCGACTCTGGGATGTTGACCTTCTAGGCAGAGTTCCTCTGTCCAGTCTCAACGTCAACAGTGAAGAGGCGACTCTGGGATGCTGGCCTTCTAGGCAGAGTTCCTCTGTCCAGTCTCAACGTCAACAGTGAAGATGCGACTCTGGGATGTTGACCTTCTAGGCAGAGTTCCTCTGTCCAGTCTCAACGTCAACAGTGAAGAGGCGACTCCGGGATGTTGACCTTCTAGGCAGAGTTTCTCTGTCCAGTCTCAACGTCAACAGTGAAGAGGCGACTCCGGGATGTTGACTTCTAAGCAAAGTGGCATTGGAATACAGGAGTGATGGTTTCTGATAATGGGCCTCTGTACTTCTATGTAGATATTCCATAATAAAATCTGACGTTTCTAGATACAATAGTCATTTACAACATTAACAATGTCTACACTGTATTTCTGATCAATTTGTTGTTATTTTAATGGACAAAAAATGTGCTTTTCTTTTAAAAATATGGACATTTCTAAGTGACCCCAAACTTCTGAACAGCAGTGTACATACCCCAGAACCACCATTGACTGTAGCCATTCTCAAAACAAGTGTTAGATATTAAACAAAGAACCTTTGTATGTCTTTTCCTATATATATATACCATTGTACATACGTGTGTACGTATGAATGTTTGTATGTAAACTATATATTCAATGTTAATGAAGAAAGGGAATGTTTGTTGTTGGAAATTCTAACAGAACCATGTAATAACCAACACTGTTAAATCTGGGTTTTGTCTTCTTTTTGCATTACGTTGATGACATTAAATTTGGGACCACAACAATTTTCTTTCTTCTAAAAGCATCTCCAGAAACGTCTGGGAATCTGAAATCAAATGTCTATTCCATTACTAATAATCATCATGTATGGTTAAGATCTTCAAATAAATGACAGTTGGCATGGGGCATGTACCAAATGGCACCATATTCCCTGTATAGTGCACTACTTTTAAACAAGGCCCATAGAACTCTGCTCAAAAGTAGTGCACTATAAAAGGAATAAGGTGTCAATTCAGACACACACATACTTAATCATTAGAAGTGGACTCATGCAGACAAGTGTTTCTATTCAGTCATACTATAACTATAGGAGTCATATAGTAACTGTAGGAGTCACACTCTAACTGTAGGAGTCATACTCTAACTGTAGGAGTCATACTCTAACTGTAGGAGTCAGACAACAACTATAGGAGGCATACAATCACTTCAGGAGTCACAGTATAACTGTAGGAGTCACACAATCACTTCAGGAGTCATACTATAACTATAGGAGTCAAAATATAACTATAGGAGTCAGACTATAACTGCAGGAGTCAGACTATAACTGCAGGAGTCAGACTATAACTATAGGAGTCAGACTATAACTATAGGAGTCATACTATAACTATAGGAGTCAGACTATAACTATAGGAGTCATACTATAACTATTGGAGTCAGACTATAACTGCAGGAGTCAGACTATAACTATAGGAGTCAGACTATAACTATAGGAGTCAGACTATAACTATTGGAGTCAGACTATAACTATAGGAGTCAGACTATAACTATAGGAGACAGACTATAAGTATAGGAGTCAGACTATAACTATAGGAGTCAGACTATAACTATAGGAGTCAGACAACAACTATAGGAGTCATACTATAACTACTGTATAGGAGTCAGACTATAACTACTGTATTGGAGTCAGACTATAACTACTGTATAGGAGTCAGACTATAACTACTGTATAGGAGTCAGACTATAACTATAGGAGTCAGACTATAACTATAGGAGTCAGACTATAACTATAGGAGTCAGACTATAACTACTGTATAGGAGTCAGACTATAACTATAGGAGTCATACTATAACTATAGGAGTCAGACTATAACTATAGGAGTCAGACTATAACTATAGGAGTCAGACTATAACTATAGGAGTCAGACTATAACTATAGGATTCAGACTATAACTATAGGAGTCAGACTATAACTATAGGAGTCAGACTATAACTATAGGAGTCAGACTATAACTATAGGAGTCATACTATAAATGTTGGATTCTTAATATGAATGTAGGAGACATGATATAACTGCAGGAGTCATACTGTAACTGAAGGAGTCATAATCCATTCAATCAACATAGCTGTATGAGTTATAATATATCTGTTGAATTCAGCCTATAACTATAGGAGTCATAGTATAACTGTAGGAGTCAAAGTACAGAATCCACAGAATCCCTTGTTGGATGCAGAAACTGGCAGAGAACTTTTCCGTGCAACAATGTCTCTGGAAAACTTCCACATTATTTCCACGTTTATCTGCTTCGATAACCGAGAAACCAGACCAGCTCGGCGGCAGAGAGACCAGCTAGCTGCAATCATGTCAGTGCAGAGAGACAAGCTAGCTGCAATTACGTCAGTGCAGAGAGACAAGCTAGCTGCAATTAGGTCAGTGCTGAGATACGAGCTAGCTGTAATCAGGTCAGTGCAGAGAGACCAGCTACCTGCAATCAGATCAGTGCAGAGAGACAAGCTAGCTGCAATCAGGTCAGTGCAGAGAGACAAGCTAGCTGCTATCAGGTCAGTGCAGAGGGACGAGCTAGCTGCTATCAAGTCAGTGCAGAGAGACATGCTAGCTGCAATCAAATCAAATCAAATGTATTTATATAGCCCTTCGTACATCAGCTGATATCTCAAAGTGCTGTACAGAAACCCAGCCTAAAACCCCAAACAGCAAGCAATGCAGGTGTATAAGCACGGTGGCTAGGAAAATCTCTATGTGGGGTGGCCAGTCCTCTTCTGGCTGTGCCGGGTGGAGATTATAACAGAACATGGCCAAGATGTTCAAATGTTCATAAATGACCAGCATGGTCGAATAATAATAAGGCAGAACAGTTGAAACTGGAGCAGCAGCACAGCCAGGTGGACTGGGGACAGCAAGGAGTCATCATGTCAGGTAGTCCTGAGGCATGGTCCTAGGGCTCAGGTCCTCCGAGAGAGAGAGAAAGAAAGAGAGAAAGAGAGAATTAGAGACACACTTAAATTCACACAGGACACCGAATAGGACAGGAGAGGTACTCCAGATATAACAAACTGACCCTAACTTCCCGACACATAAACTACTGCAGCATAAATACTGGAGGCTGAGACACGTCAGATCAGTGCAGAGAGACAGGCTAGCTGCTATTAGATCAGTGCAGAGAGACAAGCTAGCTGCAATCAGGTCAGTGCAGAGAGACAAGCTAGCTGCAATCAGATCAGTGTAGAGAGACAAGCTAGCTGTAATCAGATCAGTGCAGAGAGACGAGGTAGCTGCTATCAGGTCGGTGCAGAGAGACAAGCTAGCTGCAATCAGGTCAGTGTGGGACAAGTGGGTGGACCGCCCTTCCCTTGTTTTACAACCCTGGGCCCAACGTTACTGTTGATGATCAGCTTATTCTTGACGCTTTAGAAACGCACACCTATTCAGGAGAGGTGCTGGCTAGCGGAGTAGAACACCTGTTTAGGAGAGGTGCTGGCTAGCGGAGTAGAACACCTATTCAGGAGAGGTGCTGGCTAGCGGAGTAGAACACCTGTTTAGGAGAGGTGCTGGCTAGTGGAGTAGAACACCTGTTCAGGGGAGGTGCTGGCTAGCGGAGTAGAACACCTGTTTAGGAGAGGTGCTGGCTAGCAGAGTAGAACACCTGTTTAGGAGAGGTGCTGGCTAACAGAGTAGAACACCTGTTTAGGAGAGGTGCTGGCTAGTGGAGTAGAACACCTGTTTAGGAGAGGTGCTGGCTAGTGGAGTAGAACACCTATTCAGGCGAGGTGCTGGCTAGCAGAGTAGAACACCTATTTAGGAGAGGTGCTGGCTAACAGAGTAGAACACCTCTTCAGGTGAGGTGCTGGCTAGCAGAGTAGAACACCTGTTTAGGAGAGGTGCTGGTTAGCAGAGTAGAACACCTATTCAGGCGAGGTGCTGGCTAGCAGAGTAGAACACCTATTCAGGCGAGGTGCTGGCTAGCAGAGTAGAACACCTATTTAGGAGAGGTGCTGGCTAACAGAGTAGAACACCTGTTTAGGAGAGGTGCTGGTTAGCAGAGTAGAACACCTATTCAGGCGAGGTGCTGGCTAGCAGAGTAGAACACCTGTTTAGGAGAGGTGCTGGCTAGCAGAGTAGAACACCTGTTTAGGAGAGGTGCTGGCTAGCAGAGTAGAACACCTGTTTAGGAGAGGTGCTTGCTAGCAGAGTAGAACACCTGTTTAGGAGAGGTGCTGGCTAACAGAGTAGAACACCTATTCAGGGGAGGTGCTGGCTAGCAGAGTAGAACACCTGTTCAGGCGAGGTGCTGGCTAGCAGAGTAGAACACCTGTTTAGGAGAGGTGCTGGCTAGCAGAGTAGAACACCTGTTTAGGAGAGGTGCTGGCTAGCAGAGTAGAACACCTGTTTAGGAGAGGTGCTGGCTAACAGAGTAGAACACCTATTCAGGGGAGGTGCTGGCTAGCAGAGTAGAACACCTGTTCAGGCGAGGTGCTGGCTAGCAGAGTAGAACACCTGTTTAGGAGAGGTGCTGGCTTATAGTTTGTATAGTGTCAAAGGACACACACAGATGACTGTAATCATGGTCGGGTGTCGCCCGATATCATTGGTAAATTCTCAGATCTAAAAATAACATACCAAAAACATGAATGGATATCATACGATCGATCATAGGTACAATTTGGCTCCATAGGCCTACAAACATTTACAATGAACTGCAAAAACACAACAATCACAAGAATGGCTTCAGATCAACGTTTATGTTGAGACCGAAGGGAGCAAGGGTCTTTAAATTAAAGATCCAGGCAGCCTCTCGTTTTAACAATAAATTGTCGAGGTCACTCCCTCTCCTAGGGAGGGTGACATGTTCGATACCAATATAACGCAGAGACAAAATCAAGTAGTTTGCCTCCAAAAAGTGGGCCGCACAGTGGATAAATCTAGTTTTTGCACGTAATGGTGCTACGATGCTATGAGATTCGTACTTTTAATTAGCACTTTGTTTTACCCACATCATTTTTACCACAAGGACAAGTTATAAGATAAATAACTGCCTTAGTGGAGCACGTAATAACACCTTTAATAGGGATCTGTTTCCCTGTTTGTGGGTGTTTGAAGGATCTACATTTATAAGTGCCATTGCATTGAGCAGAGCCATTACACTTGTAGTTTTCATCCAGTAGAGGCGCAAATAGACGTTGTGCAAGGATATCTTGGGGTGGTTAATCAGAGTTTACCAATTTATCTCTGGGATTTCTACCCCACAAGAATACGACCAAGGGAAGGACCAAAAACACATTACCGAGACTATCTTCGAATGTGCCAATGTTTGTGAACAATTCCCTTCATTTGTTCCGAGCACTTTGAATAGCGGGTAGCTACAACGCAAGAATGCGTCTTTTTGGAGACCGACCTTGAAAAAGATCATGTCTCGATTTTGTTTTGGTTTGTTTCGAATTCTCTTTGCTTCACAGACAACTTTCTGTCCAAATCTGGTTGTTTTTTGCATGTTCTTTTGATATTGGCAGAATTGGCTGTCGGGAAAAATGTTTTTCAAAGGGAAGCCGGTGACAACTATCAGCCCTCAACAAACTGTTACGATCAGTAGGCTTCCTGTAAAGATCCGTGTATAGAACATTATCTTCACACAAGATCAGAAGATCAAGGAAACTGATTTGACGTGTGTCAGATAGTAAATCTCAGATGCTCAGAACAAGAGTTAAACACATGGAACTGTTTTGCATCACTCCTCCATAGAACGCCTGGAGCTGTTTGGCATCACTCCTCCATGGAACGCCTGGAGCTGTTTGGCATCACTCCTCCATGGAACGCCTGGAGCTGTTTGGCATCACTCCTCCATAGAACGCCTGGAGCTGTTTGGCATCACTCCTCCATGGAACGCCTGGAGCTGTTTGGCATCACTCCTCCATGGAACGCCTGGAGCTGTTTGGCATCACTCCTCCATAGAACGCCTGGAGCTGTTTGGCATCACTCCTCCATAGAACAAAAATATCACCAATATACCGTTTCCAAATAATGATGTGAGGCAAGAAAACATTTTTAAGAGGATTGAAAATGGACTGTTTCTGTCACGATTGTTGACTAAATAAGTGGACCAAGGCGCAGCGTGAGTAGAGTTCCACATCTGAATTACTAGTGAAACTTCCAACAAAATGACAACGATATGAAGGCCGTGGCCATGGCGCACTAACAACAACAATATCCCACAACATAGGTGGGAAAAGGGACACACTAAGTATGATCCCCAATTAGAGGTAACGATATGCAGCTGCCTCCAATTGGGAACCATACTCACACACCAACACAGAAATAGAATACATAGAAACCCCCACTAGTCACGCTCTGACCTAAAACCACCAAAACACCATGAGGGCTCTCTATGGTCAGGGCGTGACAGTTTCTCCATGTAACCCACATATATCTTAGCATAGTTAGAAGCCATGGGAGATCCCATAGCAGTAGCTTTCGTCTGAATAAATAAATAATTTTGAAAGATGAAGTAGCTGTGTGTGAGTACTATTTCAGCCAATGTTATAATGCATGCACTGGAAGGTAGTTCATTAAAGTCACGTTGCAGAAGAAGATGTTCCGTGGCTTCAATACTGCCCTAGTGTGGAATATTAGTGTATAACGACTCAACATCAAAAGTAACTAACAAGGTATTCTCAGGAAGAGGATCAAGAGATTCAATAATAGGGATCATACTGCTGGGGTCCTTTAGGAGGAGGGGAGCTGTTCTGAGACCATACTGCTGGTGTCCTTTAGGAGGGGAGCTGTTCTGAGATCATACTGCTGGTGTCCTTTACAAAGGAGGGGAGCTGTTCTGAGACCATACTGCTGGTGTCCTTTAGGAGGGGAGCTGTTCTGAGACCATACTGCTGGTGTCCTTTAGGAGGGGAGCTGTTCTGAGACCAGACTGCTGGTGTCCTTTAGGAGGGGAGCTGTTCTGAGACCAGACTGCTGGTGTCCTTTACAAAGGAGGGGAGCTGTTCTGAGACCATACTGCTGGTGTCCTTTAGGAGGGGAGCTGTTCTGAGACCATACTGCTGGTGTCCTTTAGGAGGGGAGCTGTTCTGAGACCATACTGCTGGTGTCCTTTACAAAGGAGGGGAGCTGTTCTGAGACCAGACTGCTGGTGTCCTTTAGAAAGGAGGGGAGATGTTCTGAGACCATACTGCTGGTGTCCTTTAGGAGGAGAGCTGTTCTGAGACCATACTACTGGTGTCCTTTACAAAGGAGGGGAGCTGTTCTGAGACCATACTGCTGGTGTCCTTTACAAAGGAGGGTAGCTGTTCTGAGACCATACTGCTGGTGTCCTTTAGAAAGGAGGGGAGATGTTCTGAGACCATACTGCTGGTGTCCTTTAGGAGGAGAGCTGTTCTGAGACCATACTACTGGTGTCCTTTACAAAGGAGGGGAGCTGTTCTGAGACCATACTGCTGGTGTCCTTTACAAAGGAGGGTAGCTGTTCTGAGACCATACTGCTGGTGTCCTTTAGAAAGGAGGGGAGATGTTCTGAGACCAGACTGCTGGTGTCCTTTAGAAAGGAGGGGAGATGTTCTGAGACCATACTGCTGGTGTCCTTTAGGAGGGGAGCTGTTCTGAGACCATACTGCTGGTGTCCTTTACAAAGGAGGGGAGCTGTTCTGAGACCATACTGCTGGTGTCCTTTACAAAGGAGGAGAGATGTTCTGAGACCATACTGCTGGTGTCCTTTACAAAGGAGGGGAGCTGTTCTGTGACTGCATCAATGCCCTCTACAATAGGCGCCGTTACTGCATCAATGCCCTCTACAATAGGGGCTGTTACTTCATCAATGCCCTCTACAATAGGGGCTGTTACTGCATCAATGCCCTCTACAATAGGGGCTGGTACTGCATCAATGCCCTCTACAATAGGGGCTGTTACTGCATCAATGCCCTCTACAATAGGGTCCGTTACTGCATCAATGCCCTCTACAATAGGGGCCGTTACCACATCAATGCCCTCTACAATAGGGGCCGTTACTGCATCAATGCCCTCTACAATAGGGGCCGTTACTGCATCAATGCCCTCTACAATAGGGGCCGTTACTGCATCAATGCCCTCTACAATAGGGGCTGTTACTGCATCAATGCCCTCTACAATAGGGGCTGGTACTGCATCAATGCCCTCTACAATAGGGGCTGTTACTGTATCAACACCCTCTACAATAGGGGCTGTTACTGCATCAACGCCCCCTACAATAGGGGCTGTTACTGCATCAATGCCCTCTACAATAGGGGCCGTTACCACATCAATGCCCTCTACAATAGGGGCTGTTACTGCATCAATGCCCTCTACAATAGGGGCCGTTACTGCATCAATGCCCTCTACATTAGGGGCTGTTACTGTATCAATGCCCTCTACAATAGGGGCTGTTACTGCATCAATGCCCTCTACAATAGGGGCTGTTACTGCATCAATGCCCTCTACAATAGGGGCTGGTACTGTATCAATGCCCTCTACAATAGGGGCTGTTACTGCATCAATGCCCTCTACAATAGGGGCTGGTACTGTATCAATGCCCTCTACAATAGGGTCCGTTACTGTATCAATGCCCTCTACAATAGGGGCTGTTACGGCATCAATGCCCTCTACAATAGGGGCTGGTACTGTATCAATGCCCTCTACAATAGAGGCTGGTACTGTATCAATGCCCTCTACAATAGGGGCTGTTACGGCATCAATGCCCTCTACAATAGGGGCTGGTACTGTATCAATGCCCTCTACAATAGGGGCTGGTACTGTATCAATGCCCTCTACAATAGGGGCTGTTACTGCATCAATGCCCGCTACAATAGGGGCTGTTACTGCATCAATGCCTGCTACAATAGGGGCTGTTACGGCATCAATGCCCTCTACAATAGGGGCTGTTACTGCATCAACGCCCCCTACAATAGGGGCTGTTACTGCATCAATGCCCTCTACAATAGGGCTGGTACTGTATCAATGCCCTCTACAATAGGGGCTGTTACTGCATCAATGCCCTCTACAATAGGGGCTGGTACTGTATCAATACCCCCTACAATAGGGGCTGTTACTGCATCAATGCCCTCTACAATAGGGGCTGTTACTGCATCAATGCCCTCTACAATAGGGGCTGGTACTGTATCAATGCCCTCTACAATAGGGGCTGTTACTGCATCAATGCCCTCTACAATAGGGGCTGTTACTGTATCAACACCCTCTACAATAGGGGCTGTTACTGCATCAATGCCCTCTACAATAGGGGCTGTTACTGCATCAATGCCCTCTACAATAGGGGCTGTTACTGCATCAATGCCCTCTACAATAGGGGCTGGTACTGTATCAATGCCCTCTACAATAGGGGCTGTTACTGCATCAATGCCCTCTACAATAGGGGCTGGTACTGCATCAATGCCCTCTACAATAGGGGCTGTTACTGCATCAACGCCCCCTACAATAGGGGCTGTTACTGCATCAATGCCCTCTACAATAGGGGCTGTTACTGCATCAACACCCTCTACAATAGGGGCTGTTACTGCATCAACGCCCCCTACAATAGGGGCTGTTACTGCATCAATGCCCTCTACAATAGGGGCTGTTACTGCATCAATGCCCTCTACAATAGGGGCCGTTACTGCATCAATGCCCTCTACAATAGGGGCTGGTACTGTATCAATGCCCTCTACAATAGGGGCTGTTACTGTATCAATGCCCTCTACAATAGGGGCTGTTACTGCATCAATGCCCTCTACAATAGGGGCTGTTACTGTATCAATGCCCTCTACAATAGGGGCTGTTACTGCATCAATGCCCTCTACAATAGGGGCTGTTACTGCATCAATGCCCTCTACAATAGGGGCTGTTACTGTATCAATGCCCTCTACAATAGGGGCTGTTACTGCATCAATGCCCTCTACAATAGGGGCTGTTACTGCATCAATGCCCTCTACAATAGGGGCTGGTACTGTATCAATGCCCTCTACAATAGGGGCTGTTACTGCATCAATGCCCTCTACAATAGGGGCTGTTACTGCATCAATGCCCGCTACAATAGGGGCTGTTACTGCATCAATGCCCTCTACAATAGGGGCTGGTACTGTATCAATGCCCTCTACAATAGGGGCTGTTACTGCATCAATGCCCTCTACAATAGGGGCTGTTACTGCATCAATGCCCTCTACAATAGGGGCTGTTACTGTATCAATGCCCTCTACAATAGGGGCTGTTACTGCATCAATGCCCTCTACAATAGGGGCTGTTACTGCATCAATGCCCTCTACAATAGGGGCTGTTACTGTATCAATGCCCTCTACAATAGGGGCTGTTACTGCATCAATGCCCTCTACAATAGGGGCTGTTACTGCATCAATGCCCTCTACAATAGGGGCTGGTACTGTATCAATGCCCTCTACAATAGGGGCTGTTACTGCATCAATGCCCTCTACAATAGGGGCTGTTACTGCATCAATGCCCTCTACAATAGGGGCTGTTACTGCATCAATGCCCTCTACAATAGGGGCTGTTACTGTATCAATGCCCTCTACAATAGGGGCTGTTACTGTATCAATGCCCTCTACAATAGGGGCTGGTACTGTATCAATGCCCTCTTTTCTATTGGCCAGTTGGGTCACTTCTGAGTTTGTTGTAAAAGGCGTTGTCAAGCAGTTGTCTATGGCCCTCATAAACATAAACTGTCCTATCCATGAGTACAACCGACCTGCCCTTATCAACAGGGGGGTAAGGACTGTCCTATCCATGAGTACAACCGACCTGCCCTTATCAACAGGGGGGTAAGGACTGTCCTATCCATGAGTACAACCGACCTGCCCTTATCAACAGGGCTGGTAAGGACTGTCCTATCCATGAGTACAACCGACCTGCCCTTATCAACAGGGGGGTAAGGACTGTCCTATCCATGAGTACAACCGACCTGCCCTTATCAACAGGGCTGGTAAGGACTGTCCTATCCATGAGTACAACCGACCTGCCCTTATCAACAGGGGGGTAAGGGCTGTCCTATCCATGAGTACAACCGACCTGCCCTTATCAACAGGGGGGTAAGGACTGTCCTATCCATGAGTACAACCGACCTGCCCTTATCAACAGGGGGGTAAGGGCTGTCCTATCCATGAGTACAACCGACCTGCCCTTATCAACAGGGGGGTAAGGACTGTCCTATCCATGAGTACAACCGACCTGCCCTTATCAACAGGGGGGTAAGGACTGTCCTATCCATGAGTACAACCGACCTGCCCTTATCAACAGGGGGGTAAGGACTGTCCTATCCATGAGTACAACCGACCTGCCCTTATCAACAGGGGGGTAAGGACTGTCCTATCCATGAGTACAACCGACCTGCCCTTATCAACAGGGCTGTTAAGGACTGATATATCAGATTGTACAACCGACCCACCCTTATCAACAGGGTGGGTAAGGACTGACTTATTGGATTGTAAATCAAGCAAAGCTTGTTTTTCATCCTGAGGTAAATTATGTAAAGATTTGTTCTCCTGTTTTTTCTTAAGGAGATGAACAACATTTTTTTCAACAAGTCTGCTATATGTCTCCATAGACTGACTGCAATTGGCTGGAGGTATAAAATAACTCTTGCTTCTAAAAGGAGTCGAAGTATGTACAGGTGAGCAGTCTACATGTTCAGTAGAAATATCACGATTAGGGAAGCTGAAGTATTCCCTTAAAGAGATGTTTCTAAAAAAACTTAAACATGTCTACCTTAACATCGAAATCGTTGCACAAAAGATTACCCTTCACTATTAAGTATGGAGACATGGGCAGGGCTCAATATCTTGCTTGATAAATTGAAGACACTCAGTCCCGTGTGTTCTGGGACCGTGTGAACGGTCCCCTGCCTCTGGTAGTCGTTGATGAGCAGCTTCTGCCCCTTCAGGCAGTACATACCGTCTAAACCCGAAAAATATGGAATCAAGATCTGGGCTGCCTGTGATGCTGCTTCATCATATGCGTGGAACCTGAGAATAACCTATGTATGTGGGCTGTCCTGGATGTGACACAGGGACTCCTTGGCCACAACATCACATGCAATAACTTTTTTTTACTTCGCACAAGCTGGGACAGGAGGTCCTCAAGAGGAAGCTGACGATGGCAGGAGAACAAGGCTGAAGTTGTACGTATTCCTGACCAATTGTGGTTTTTGTTTGTTTACTTGCTTACTTTGCAAAAAAATGTTGCTGCTACCGTCTCTTAGACTGAAAATAACTTCTGGGCATTAGAACTTTGATTTCTCACCACGGCAAATCACCACGGCAAATCACCACGGCAAATCACCACGGCAAATCACCACGGAAATCACCACGGAAATCCTTTTTTTTCCTTTAACAAGTCCGACGTGAATGATATACTGCTTTCCAGGGAGAGGCCCAGATCTCCGTCATTTGCGTGAAGAGAAGGTGGAGAAAAAAGGGGCCAAAAGGCTGCTAGCAAACGTGCAATCTTTGGAAAATAAAATCGATGACCTACGCAGAATGTTAAACTACCAACGGGACATTCAAATCTGTAATATCTTATGCTTCAATGAATAGTTGGTTGGTTACACGCTGTATCGGCATCTGGTAAGACAGTGGACGGCGGACCATGTATTTTTGTAAATAACAGCTGGTGCACGATATCTAAGAAACTCTCAAGGTTTTGCATGCCTGAGGTAGAGTATCTCATGATAAGCTGTAGACCACATTATCTACGTAGAGAGTTTCGATATGTATTTTTTTTAGCTGTCAACACACCACCACAGACGGATGCTGGCACTAAGACCGCACCTTATGAGCTGTATTCCGCAATAAGCAAACAGGAAAAATGCTTTAATGAAAGGAAACTTAAATCTGTTTATCAGCATGTTAAATGTGCAACTAGAGGCAAAAAAACTCTGGACCACCTTTGCTCCACACTCAGAGATGCATACAAAGCTCTCCCTCGCCCTCCAAATCTGACCATAATTATATCCTCCTGATTCCTGCTTACAAGCAAACAATTAAACAGGAAGTACCAGTGCTAAGCCACAGGACTGTTTTGATAGCACAGACTGGAATATGTTCCAGGATTCCTCCGATGGCATTGAGGAGTACACCACATCTGTTATTGGCTTAATCAATAAGTGCATCGATGACGTCGTCCCCACAGTGACCATACGTACATATCCCAACCAGAAGCCATCGATTACAGGCAATCATGACTAGTCTCCCAGTCCCTGCCACTGAAAAACTTCCCAACAGCATGATGCTGCCACCACCATGCTTCACCTTAGGGATGGTGCCAGGTTTCCTCCAGATATTATGTTTTGTATTCAGGCCAAAGAGTTCAATCTTGGTTTCATCAGACCAGAGAATCTTGTTTCTCATGTTCTAACAGTCCTTTAGGTGCCTTTTGGCAAACTCCAAGCGAGCTGTCATGTGCCTTTTACTGCGGAGTGGCTTCCGTCTGGCCACTCTACCAGAAAGGCCTGATTGGTGGTGTGATGCAGAGATGGTTGTCCATCCTGAAGGTTCCCCCATCACTTTCCGAACTAACTGTATATTTATACTCCGGACTCCGACATTGCTTGTCCTAATATTTATATATTTCTAGATTTGTGTGGATTGTTGTGAATTGTTAGATATTACTGCACTGTTGGAGCCAGGAACACGAGCATCTCTCTCTCTCTCTCTCTCTGACACTGCGGATGGTGGGAGTGCGTTTGACTGGGTCTGACCTGACCAAGGCCAAACTCTGCAGGCTCCACTGTAAACAGACTCAGCTTTAAAGGGAACCAAATGTCTGCTGTCACTGTTTCACAAGCCGTTTTAATACATTGCGCTAACATACGTATGTCCTTTGTCCTGATCTTGTCCACATTCTGATTGTGCCCATATTTTCTAAAATATGTCTTCACATGGTATTAAAATGTGTCTTCACATGGTATTAAAATATGTCTTCACATGGTATTACAATATGTCTTCACATGGTATTAAAATGTCTTCACATGGTATTAAAATATGTCTTCACATGGTATTAAAATGTCTTCACATGGTATTAAAATATGTCTTCACATGGTATTAAAATATGTCTTCACATGGTATTAAAATATGTCTTCACATGGTATTAAAATATGTCTTCACATGGTATTAAAATGTGTCTTCACATGGTATTAAAATATGTCTTCACATGGTATTAAAATGTGTCTTCACATGGTATTAAAATATGTCTTCACATGGTATTAAAATATGTCTTCACATGGTATTAAAATGTGTCTTCACATGGTATTAAAATGTGTCTTCACATGGTATTAAAATGTGTCTTCACATGGTATTAAAATATGTCTTCACATGGTATTAAAATATGTCTTCACATGGTATTAAAATGTGTCTTCACATGGTATTAAAATTTAACTAGGGAAGTCAGTTAAGAACAAATTCTTATTTACAATTACGGCCTACCCTGACCAAACCCTAACCCGAACGACGCTGGGCCAATCGCTGGACCAATACACCTGTCTAAAATGGTGGACACGAACAGAATGTGGAAATTATCAGGACAAAGGCCTCATGTTAGAACCAGGTATGTTAGCCCCTTTCTCAGTCCCAGCTCCCGACACCTCAGTCGTAATGATGATGCCTGAAATCCCTGGGTGACTGGGATTCAGGAGGAGTCAGGAAGACTTAACCGGGTGGAAGGAGGAGGACAGTCTATGTGGACCTCAGTGGAACGTGTTGCAGGGACCCTGGGTGTGCGTCCCAAATATCACCCAATTTCTTCTATAGTGCAGTGTGGCCCAGAGAGCAAAAGTACTGCAATATGAGAGGAATAGAGTGCCGATTGGGACGAACAGCCCGAGTCTTTAATGCACAAACCAGCAGGATGTTATCCAGGTCAGGAAGATTTGAGGGTTTATGATCGTCAAGTCTCTGTTTCATTGTCTGTCTGTCTGTCTGTCTGTCTGTCTGTCTGTCTGTCTGTCTGTCTGTCTGTCTGTCTGTCTGTCTGTCTGTCTGCCTGCTTCCCTGCCTGTCTGTCTGCTTCCCTGCCTGTCGGTATTGTGGGTCTCTGTCTTCTGTAGTGAGTTGGCTGGAAGCTGGGGGAGGAGAGAGGGAGGAGGAGGATCTGGAAGCTCGAGGAGGAGAGAGGTAGGAGGAGAGAGGGAGGAGAAGGAGGGCGAGGAGAGGAGTGGGAGAGTCTTGGTTTGTTTTTTCAGGCCGGTAGCGGCCTTAAAGTTTCTCCCTTTATTTTAAATGTTATATTTTCTTTCTCTTTCTTTCTCTCTCCCCATTTTGGAGTGATTCCTTATGGCGGAGTATGTTGCCTTTTTTCTACTTTATGAAGCCACAAATTGCAAACTGACAAAAAGATAACAGAAATGTAGATGTGTTTGCTTACTCAAATGTTTCATTGTGTCGACATTGAAGTTAAACTCTGGATAAACTCGAAGAGAGAGCACATGCTAGAACAGTTGTGCCCAAGCTTTTCTATATGGAAAGAAAACTTTATTGAACCGGGTGTGATTGTGGTGAAACAGTGCCATCTATCTTACATGGGGAAGCAGCGTAGCCTAGTGGTTAGAGCGTTGGACTAGTAACCGGAAGGTTGCCAGTTTGAATACCTGAGCTGACAAGGTACAACAACTCTGTTGTTCTGCCCCTGAACAAGGCAGTTAACCCAATGTTCCTAGGCCGTCATTGAAATTAAGAATTTGTTCTTAACTGACTTGCCTAGTTAAATAAAGACTATGCAGCTGTGTACAATAATTATGGTTTACTAGCTACAGTCTCGGTCTAAATGATTCGGTATTTAGTGCACAACTTTTGACCAGGGCCTATAAACAAACAGACATCTATTATTATAGAAAGGTGGAATAGAAGGTCCTATTATTATAGCTCTGCTCCCACACGTGATGTGGCATTTAGTGTTGTCCGGAATCACCTGTTCCAGCTTAAATATGTCTTAAATGCAGACAAAACTAAACTAATGGCATTCTCAAGATCAAGAAAGCTAGTCTGCCTCAGATAGTCTTAGCAAAAGAAGCCTATCAAGGTTCAGTCATCATGAAATTATTTTACCTTGAAGCTGTATTTTAAGACCCAAATTCAACACCTCACAAAAAAGCTTAAGCTGGGCTTTTACTTTAGGAACAAGTCATTTCAATATATAAAAGACCTTGTTGGAGCCACCTTTTTGCTTTTGTTGAATATGAGGATATTCTGTACGCCCCAGGGTGAGCTAGTTTGATCACCCCGACATAGTCAGGCTGCCAGGTGAGCTAGTTTGATCACCCCGACATAGTCAGGATGCTAGGTGAGTTAGTTTGATCACCCCAACATAGTCAGGATGCTAGGTGATTTAGTTTGATCACCCCAACATAGTCAATCTACTAGGTGAGTTAGTTTGACCACCCCAACATAGTCAGGCTACTAGGTGAGTTAGTATGACCACCCCAACATAGTCAGGATGCTAGGTGAGTTAGTTTTATCACCCCAACATAGTCAGGCTACTAGGTGAGTTAGTTTGATCACCCGACATAGTCAGGCTACTAGGTGGATTAGTATGACCACCCCAACATAGTCAGGATGCTAGGTGAGTTAGTTTGACCATCCCAACATAGTCAGGCTACTAGGTGAGTTAGTTTGATCACCCCAACATAGTCAGGATGCTAGGTGAGTTAGTTTGATCACCCCAACATAGTCAGGATGCTAGGTGAGTTAGTTTGACCACCCCAACATAGTCAGGATGCTAGGTGAGTTAGTTTGACCATCCCAATATAGTCAGGCTACTAGGTGAGTTAGTTTGATCACCCCAACATAGTCAGGATGCTAGGTGAGTTAGTTTGATCACCCCAACATAGTCAGGCTGCCAGGTGAGCTAGTTTGATCACCCCGACATAGTCAGGCTACTAGGTGAGTTAGTATGACCACCCCAACATAGTCAGGATACTAGGTGAGTTAGTATGACCACCCCAACATAGTCAGGATACTAGGTGAGTTAGTATGACCATCCCAACATAGTCAGGATGCTAGGTGAGTTAGTTTGATCACCCCAACATAGTCAGGATGCTATTTGAGTTAGTTTGATCACCCCAACATAGTCAGGATGCTAGGTGAGTTAGTTTGATCACCTCAACATAGTTATGCTGCTAGGTGAGTTAGTTTGATCACCCCAACATAGTCAGGCTACTAGGTGAGTTAGTTTGATCACCCGACATAGTCAGGCTACTAGGTGGATTAGTATGACCACCCCAACATAGTCAGGATGCTAGGTGAGTTAGTTTGATCACCCCAACATAGTCAGGCTACTAGGTGAGTTAGTTTGATCACCCGACATAGTCAGGCTACTAGGTGGATTAGTATGACCACCCCAACATAGTCAGGATGCTAGGTGAGTTAGTTTGACCATCCCAACATAGTCAGGCTACTAGGTGAGTTAGTTTGATCACCCCAACATAGTCAGGATGCTAGGTGAGTTAGTTTGATCACCCCGACATAGTCAGGCTGCTATGTGAGTTAGTTTGATCACCCCAACATAGTCAGGCTGCTAGGTGAGTTAGTTTGGACTCCTGAGGTTGAAGAGGCACTGTTGCGCCTTCTTCACCACACTGTCTGTGTGGGTGGACCATTTCAGTTTGTCTGTGATGTGTACAACCAGGAACTTAAAACTTTCCACCTTCTCCACTGCTGTCCCTTCGATGTGGATAAGGGGGGTGATCCCTCTGCTGTTTCCTGAAGTCCATGATCATCTCCTTTGATTTGTTGAAGTTGAGTGAGAGGGTGTTTTCCTGACACCACACTCCGAGTGCCCTCAGCTCCTCCCTGTAGGCTGTCTCGTCGTTGTTGGTGATCAATCCCACTACTGTTGTGTCGTCTGCAAACTCGTGGATTGAGCTGGAGGCGTGCATGGCCACGCAGTTGTGGGTGAACAGGGAGTACAGGAGAGGGCTGAGCACACGTCCTTGTGGGGCCCCTGTGTTGAGGATCAGCGAAGTGGAGATGTTGTTTCCTACCTTCTCCACCTGGGGTTGGCCCGTCATAAAGTCCAGGACCCAGTTACACAGGGAGGGGCTAAGACCCAGGGCCTCCAGCTTGATGATGAACTTGGAGGGTACTATGGTGTTGAAAGCTGAGCTGTAGTCAATGAACAGCATTCTTACATAGGTATTCCTTTTGTCCAGATGGGAGGGCAGTGTGCAGTGCGATGGCGATTGTGTCATCTGTGGACCTATTGGGGCAGTATGCAAACTGAAGTGGGTCTAGGATGGCCGGTAAGGTGGCGGTGATATGATCCTTGACTAGCCTCTCAAAGCACTTCATGATTACAGAAGTGAGTGCTATGGGGCGGTAGTAATTTAGTTCAGCCATCTTTGCCTTCTGGGTACAGGAACAATGGTAGCCATCTTAAAGCATATGCGGACAACAGACTGGGATAGGGAGCGATTAAATATGTCTGTTAACACACCAGACAGCTGGTCTGCGCATGCTCTGAGGACGCGGCTTGGGATGCCGTCTGGGTCAGCAGCCTTGTGAGGGTTAGGAGGAGGAGAGGGGGGACTGCAGTCTTTGTTAGCGAGCCACGACGGTGGCACTGTATTATCCTTAACGCGGGAAAATAATGTTTTTAGTTGGTCTGGAAGCGTGACATCGGTATCCGTGACGTGGCAGTTTTTGTTTAAATAGTCAGTGATTGCCTGTAGACCCTGCCACATACGTCTCGTGTCTGAGCCGTTGAATTGTGACTCCACCTTAGCCCTGTACCGGCATTTCGCTTGCTTGATTGCCTTGCGGAGGGAATAACTACACTGTTTGTATTCAGCCATATTACCAGACCTCTTTCCATGGTTAAATGAAGTGGATCGCGCATTCAGTATTGCGCAAATGCCGCCATCCATCCACGGTTTCTGTTTTGGGTAGATTTTAATAGTCACAGTGGGTACAACATCGCCAATGCACTTATTTATAAACGCACTCACAGAGTCAGCGTATGTTGTTCTCAGAGGCTGACCGGAACTATTTCCAGTCCACATGATCAAATCAATCTTGGAGCATGGTTTCCAATTGGTCAGACCAGCGTTGACTGGTTTTCGTCACCGGTAGATCCTGTTTTAGTTTCTGCCTATAAGCCGGGACGAGCAAGATGGCGTCATGGTCAGATTTGCCGACGGGAGGGCGGGGAAGGGCTTTGTATAAATTGCGGAAGTTAGAGTAGCAGTGGACTCTATGTAAACTGAAAACTATATACTCGGAGTAGCAGTGTCGTGCAATCAAATAATAAACATTGATCTCAAATTTGCTTTTTGTTAAAATCCCCAGCTGCAATAAATGCAGCCTCCGAGTATATAGTTTTCAGTTTACATAGAGTCCATTGAAGTTCCTTTAGGGTATTGGTGTTCACTTGGGGGGGGGGGTACGATGTACACAGTTGTGATTATAACTGATGAGAATGGCTTGCATTTGATTTGAAGGAATTCTAGGTTGGGTAAGCAGAAGGACTTTAGTTCCTGTGTGTTGTTATGATCACACCATGACTTGTTAATCATAACCCTACACCTTCACCCTTCCTCTTCCCTGAGAGGTGGTTATCTCTGTCGGCTGGATGCATGGTTAGAAGCCAGGTGGCTGGACCGATTCCGATAAAATATACCAAGAGAGCCATGTTTCCGTGAAACAGAGAATGTCACAATCTCTGAAAGGCAACCCTTGCTCGAATATCATCTACCTTGTTGTCAAGAGACTGGACTTTGGCTTCGTCTGCCCCTTCTGTGCCGCCGCTGTTTTGGGTCAGCTGCTGAGATTAGATCCATTGTCCTGGGTGGAGGATCCGCTTCGGAAAAGTCATATTCCTGGTCGAAATGTTGGTTAGTTGATGTTGCTCTTATATCCAATAGTTCTTCCCGGCTGCATGTAATAAGACTTAAGATTCCCTGGGGTAACAATGTCAGAAATAATAAAAAAAAAATCTACATAGTTTCCTAAGAAAGCGAAGCGAGACGACCATCTCTGTTGGCGCCATTAACCCTACCAAGTCCAGTACATTATGGTACAGTACAGTCCAGTACATTATGGTACAGTCCAGTCCATTATGGTACAGACCAGTACATTATGGTACAGTACAGCCCAGTACATTACGCTACAGTACAGTACGGTCCAGTACATTATGGTACAGTACAGCCCAGTACATTACGCTACAGTACAGTACGGTCCAGTACATTATGCTATAGTACAGTCCAGTACGCTACAGTATAGTACAGTCCAGTACATTATGCTACAGTACATTATGGTACAGTACAGTAGAGTACATTATGGTACAGTACAGTACATTATGGTACAGTACAGTACAGTGCATTACATTATGGTACAGTACAGTACATTACATTATGGTACAGTACAATACAGTGCATTATGGTACAGTACAGTACAGTGCATTACATTATGGTAAAGTACAGCCCAGTACAGTAGAGTACATTATGGTACAGTACAGTACAGTCCAGTACATTATGGTACAGTCCAGTACATTACATTGTGGTACAGTACAGTCCAGTACATTATGGTACAGTACAGTCCAGTACATTACATTATGGTACAGTACAGTCCAGAACATTATGGTACAGTACAGTCCAGAACATTATGGTACAGTACAGTACAGTACATTATGGTACAGTAGAGTCCAGTACATTGTGGTACAGTACAGTGCATTACATTATGGTACAGTCCAGTACATTATGGTACAGTACAGTGAATTACATTATGGTACAGTGCATTGCATTGTGGTACAGTACAGTAGAGTACATTATGGTACAGTACAGTACAGTACATTATGGTACAGTACAGTACAGTGCATTACATTATGGTACAGTACAGTACAGTGCATTACATTATGGTACAGTACAGTACATTATGGTACAGTGCATTATGGTACAGTAGAGTCAAGTACATTATGGTACAGTACAGTGCATTACATTATGGTACAGTACATTATAGTAAATTATGGTACAGTACATTATGGTACAGTACAGTACAGTCCAGTACATTATGGTACAGTCCAGTACATTACATTGTGGTACAGTACAGTCCAGTACATTATGGTACAGTACAGTACAGTATAGTACATTATGGTACAGTACATTATGGTACAGTACAGTATAGTACCTTATGGTACAGTACAGTACATTATGGTACACTACAGTCCAGTACATTATGGTACAGTACAGTCCAGTACATTATGGTACAGTACATTACAGTGCATTACATTATGGTACAGTACATTATGGTACAGTACAGTCCAGTACATGATGGTACAGTACAGTATAGTACATTATGGTACAGTACAGCCCAGTACAGTAGAGTACATAATGATACAGTACAGTACATTATGGTACAGTCCAGTACATTACATTATGGTACAATACAGTACAGTACGGTACATTATGGTACAGTACAGCCCAGTACATTATGGTACAGTACAGGACATTATGGTACAGTACAGTACATTATGGTACAGTACAGTGCATTACATTATGATACAGTACAGTAGAGTGCATTACATTATGGTACAGTACAGTACATTATGGTACAGTACATTATGGTACAGTACAGTCCTTTACATTATGGTACAGTACAGTCCAGTACATTATGGTACAGTACATTACAGTACATTACATTATGGTACAGTACAGTATAGTACATTATGGTACAGTACATTATGGTACAGTATAGTACATTATGGTACAGTACAGTATAGTACATTATGGTACAGTACAGTCCAGTACATTATGGTACAGTACAGTCCAGTACATTATGGTACAGTACAGTGCATTACATTATGGTACAGTACAGTACATTATGGTACAGTACACTATGGTACAGTACAGTAGAGTACATTATGGTACAGTACAGTACATTACGGAACAGTACAGTACATTACATTATGGTACAGTACATTACATTATGGTACAGTACAGTACAGTACATTATGGTACAGTACATTATGGTACAGTAGAGTACATTACATTATGGTACAGTACAGTACGGTACATTACGGTACAGTACATTATGGTACAGTACAGTACGGTACATTATGGTACAGTACATTATGGTACAGTAGAGTACATTACATTATGGTACAGTACAGTACGGTACATTACGGTACAGTACATTATGGTACAGTACAGTACGGTACATTATGGTACAGTACATTATGGCACAGTAGAGTACAGTACATTATGGTACAGTACAGTATGGTACATTATGGTACAGTACATTATGGTACAGTAGAGTACAGTAGAGTACATTACATTATGGTACAGTACAGTACATTACATTATGGTACAGTACATTATGGTACAGTACAGTACATTACATTATGGTACAGTACATTATGGTAAAATAGAGTACAGTACATTATGGTACAGTACAGTACGGTACATTATGGTACAGTACATTATGGTACAGTAGAGTACAGTAGAGTACATTACATTATGGTACAGTACAGTACATTACATTATGGTACAGTACATCTACTTTGTAATGTATGATGGTTTATTTGGGATGAGAATACTAATATAATAATAATACTGTAGCAAATACAATATTATTCAAACAGTCAATATCAAACTCCAGTTTTGAAACAGATCATTAGCCTTTAAAATCATTTCATGAGATCAAATCAATAATTGTGTGATGATCTCACTAAGTTTAATTCCATTTCATGTATAATAATAACTCAATTTTCACGCTTCACAATCCAATATACAAGTCAACACCAACACTCAGTTACTCTCCATTAAAATGAATTGACACTTGATTTCAAACAGCTTATAAGAAGAGATTTGGTGCAAATTCAAAATGACTGTTAACCTAGAATGATCACTAACCAGTCACAGTTAGCTGTTAGCTCAAGTCACAGTTAGCCAGTCACAGTTAGCCAGTCACAGTTAGCTGTTAGCTCAAGTCACAGTTAGCTGTTAGCTCAAGTCACAGTTAGCCAGTCACAGTTAGCTGTTAGCTCAAGTCACAGTTAGCTGTTAGCTCAAGTCACAGTTAGCCAGTCACAGTTAGCTGTTAGCTCAAGTCACAGTTAGCCAGTCACAGTTAGCTGTTAGCTCAAGTCTATGTGAATCACTGTATCTAAAACATGTTAGTTTGATTCAGTATACAATATTTTTTTTAACATAATGAGAATAGCAATTAGTCTATAAACAGCACAAACAATAGAGGGCCCGATTCAGACTCAAGAAATCTATTCCTTTTTTTTTTACACATTTTGATTTAGGCACTTCTCGGTAGTTGGTATTCACACATGGTGTGGCTCCCTTGCGTGCACAGAATAAATTGAAATCAACCACAAGAAAACCCTCCCACTGGCTGGCCAACATATTTTATTGTGGAGTTTTCATTTATCCGGGTTTTCAGTACATTTATCTAAAGTCATCCTTTTAAATACGGTGCACCTGTCATTTTCTCAACAGACTCACTAGATTATAAATGGAGAGAACAGGTTCAGAATAGTAAGAAAACTGCCCAAATATAGTAAATGCATATTCGTCTCCTGTTCCGCACCAATTGGTAGATTTAAATACTCAGTTCAGGTGTATTATTAATACTAAAAAGACAGGTTTTGGAGAGCCTTTACGTACCAAATATATTAGTGAATAAAAAAAAACAGCGGTTTGATTCATCCTGAAAGTTAAGTTGTTCATTCCGTGAAATACTGGAAGGTGAGAAAAGTGTACAATAGGGGTTGACCAGTAGTCCTATGAATCTACCCTGATAATCCTTCCTAATAATGGAACTGTGATGACAACGGTCCAGTCGTCGTGAACCTTTGTACCAGGCTCCAGGTTTTTAATCTGCTACATATGGTCCACAATGATTTAAATTGACTACATTTCCCAGTTGATTGCACAAAATCTAATAGGATCCACTAACGTTATCGAACCTCAGGAAAATCTTACAAGGAGGTCACAGGAGAAAGAAAGGACACAGGAATGTTTTACATGTTATTTAACTAGGCACGTAGGTTAAGAACTTAAGAACAAATTGTTATTTTCAATGACGGCCTAGGAACAATGACGGCCTCCTGTTCAGGTGCAGAACAACAGATTTGTACCTTGTCAGCTCGGGGATTCGAACTTGCAACCTTGAGGCAAAAATAAATGGATGTGGATGTTATAGGCTCCCGATAGAGGCATATATTTAACATGATACAAATTGAAAAAATGTTAACGTAAAAAAGCCTGGGCATATAATAAAAACATTCAAAAAAGGATCAACTTGGCAGAAATAAATTTGGGTTTCCAAATTTCATCAAGGCAAATTATGAGGGCACACAATAAACATTCTGAATAAAGACGCAGCTGTTTATATCCTACTTCACTGTGGAAATGGGGCCGCAATACATGTCATGTAATGATTTTCAGTTTGCGTCCGTATAACTGGTTTCACATTCGTCTCCAGGGATTTTAAGGAAGAATCATCTAAAACAATTGCAGTGTGTATTTACAATACACTTCTCCAAACAGATTACCCGTTTACCACCCATTTAGCTAGCTCTTATCAATAGATCTGATAAATGTATTAACTACAGCGCATGGAGAATGGTGTTCTTTCTATCGGAAAAATATAAAGTAGATTATTTTTCCACTCGTAACCGACATGTTCGCTTGACCTTGTTAATGGTTTCCTCATGTATAAAGGTGATGGAATGTTGAGGTAATTAAGTCAGGGGCACAGTACAGTAGAGAGAATAGTGCATATAAAGGGAATTACGTTTCATTTAAGCACAGGTCGGAATTATCCGCAATGTTCCAATGTTAGAATATAATATAGGCCATTTTGACATATTGGCAGTATGTTAAAATGATGTAGTAGCTAAGTACTGAATGAACTGACTGTACTAATTGTACATTGTAGTCAATGTAGTCCAGATGCTGACTGAGTGTCTGTAACCCTGTAGTAATGTAGTCCAGATGCTGACTGAGTGTCTGTAACCCTGTAGTAATGTAGTCCAGATGCTGACTGAGTGTATGTAACCCTGTAGTAATGTAGTCCAGATGCTGACTGAGTGTCTGTAACCCTGTAGTAATGCAGTCCAGATGCTGACTCAGTGTATGTAACCCTGTAGTAATGTAGTCCAGATGTTGACTGATTGTATGTAACCCTGTAGTAATGTAGTCCAGATGTTGACCGAGTGTCTGTAACCCTGTAGTAATGTAGAACAGATGTTGACTGAGTGTCTGTAACCCTGTAGTAATGTAGTCCAGATGTTGACTGAGTGTATGTAACCCTGTAGTAATGTAGTCCAGATGTTGACTGATTGTATGTAACCCTGTAGTAATGTAGTCCAGATGTTGACTGAGTGTATGTTACCCTGTAGTAATGTAGTCCAGATGTTGACTGGGTGTATGTAACCCTGTAGTAATGTAGTCCAGATGTTGACTGAGTGTCTGTAACGCTGTAGTAATGTAGTTCAGATGTTGACTGAGTGTCTGTAACCCTGTAGTAATGTAGTCCAGATGCTGACTGAGAGTGTCTGTAACCCTGTAGTAATGTAGAACAGATGCTGACTGAGTGTCTGTAACCCTGTAGTAATGTAGTCCAGATGCTGACTGAGTGTCTGTAACACTGTAGTAATGTAGTCCAGATGCTGACTGAGTGTTTGTAACCCTGTAGTAATGTAGTCCAGATGCTGACTGAGTGTCTGTAACCCTGTAGTAATGTAGTCCAGATGCTGACCGAGTGTATGTAACCCTGTAGTAATGTAGTCCAGATGCTGAATGAGTGTCTGTAACCCTGTAGTAATGTAGTCCAGATGCTGACCGAGTGTCTGTAACCCTGTAGTAATGTAGTCCAGATGCTGACCGAGTGTCTGTAACCCTGTAGTAATGTAGTCCAGATGCTGACTGAGAGTGTCTGTAACCCTGTAGTAATGTAGAACAGATGCTGACCGAGTGTCTGTAACCCTGTAGTAATGTAGTCCAGATGTTGACTGTAGGAGCCGTGTGTTCATCGTGCATCACATCAAGCTCACCCTATGTGGCCTAGCATATTCATGGAGCAGTGTTTGCATAGCCACACAGTTATTTAGAAAGACCCCGTGTTTATTGTCTGAATGGGGTCCAGAGGAAGCAACATACCATTTTAAATCCTGGAGAAAGCATTCCCTCTAGCAAACACACAAAGTATGATTACATCAGGAGCCCACTGTATGGTCACATTGGGAGCCTTTACACTGAGCCATCAGTAATAGACAGTAGTATGTACATCTGGTCGTTCAAACATCACCCAGAAACACCAGAATAAGGGGAAGAGGCCTGAAGAGAAAGAAGACTGAATATTGCAAAAATCCGTAGCAGAAAGACAGTCGGTCTTACCTCCACTCTACAGGGAAGGGACAGGATCCGGGTCTTACCTCCACTCTACAGGGAAGGGACAGGATCCGTGTCTTTCCTCCACTACAGGGAAGGGACAGGATCCGGGTCTTACCTCCACTCTACAGGGAAGGGACAGGATCCGGGTCTTACCTCCACTCTAAAGGGAAGGGACAGGATCCGTGTCTTTCCTCCACTACAGGGAAGGGACAGGATCCGTGTCTTACCTCCACTCTACAGGTAAGGGACAGGATCCGTGTCTTACCTCCACTCTACACGGAAGGGACAGGATCCGGGTCTTACCTCCACTCTACAGGGAAGGGACAGGATCCGGGTCTTTCCTCCACTACAGGGAAGGGACAGGATCCGTGTCTTACCTCCACTCTACAGGGAAGGGACAGGATCCGTGTCTTACCTCCACTCTACAGGGAAGGGACAGGATCAGTGTCTTACCTCCACTACAGGGAAGGGACAGGATCCGGGTCTTACCTCCACTCTACAGGGAAGGGACAGGATCCGTGTCTTACCTCCACTCTACAGGGAAGAAACAGGATTCGTGTCTTACCTCAACTCTACAGGGAAGGGACAGGATACGTGTCTTACCTCCACTCTACAGGGAAGGGACAGGATCCGTGTCTTACCTCCACTCTACACGGAAGGGACAGGATCCGGGTCTTACCTCCACTCTACAGGGAAGGGACAGGATCCGTGTCTTACCTACCCTCTACAGGGAAGGGACAGGATCCGTGTCTTACCTCCACTACAGGGAAGGGACAGGATCCGGGTCTTACCTCCACTCTACAGGGAAGGGACAGGATCCGTGTCTTACCTCCACTCTACAGGGAAGGGACAGGATCCGTGTCTTACCTCCACTCTACAGGGAAGGGACAGGATCAGTGTCTTACCTCCACTCTACAGGGAAGGGACAGGATCCGTGTCTTACCTAAACTCTACAGGGAAGGGACAGGATCCGTGTCTTACCTCTACAGGGAAGGGACAGGATCCGTGTCTTACCTCCACTCTACAGGGAAGGGACAGAATCCGTGTCGTACCTCCACTCTACAGGGAAGGGACAGGATCCGGGTCTTACCTCCACTCTACAGGGAAGGGACAGGATCCGTGTCTTACCTCCACTCTACAGGGAAGGGACAGGATCCGTGTCTTACCTCCACTCTACAGGGAAGGGACAGGATTCGGGTCTTACCTCCACTCTACAGGGAAGGGACAGGATCCATGTCTTACCTCCACTCTACAGGGAAGGGACAGGATCCGTGTCTTACCTCCACTCTACAGGGAAGGGACAGGATCCGTGTCTTACCTCCACTACAGGGAAGGGACAGGATCCGTGTCTTACCTCCACTCTACAGGGAAGGGACAGGATCCGGGTCTTACCTCCACTCTACAGGGAAGGGACAGGATCCGTGTCTTACCTCCACTCTACAGGGAAGGGACAGGATCCGTGTCTTACCTCCACTCTACAGGGAAAAGACAGAATCCGTGTCTTTCCTCCACTCTACAGGGAAGGGACAGGATACGTTGACCAGCGGAGCAGGACACAGGGAGAAAAGATGAACAGAGGTTATTTAACCCTTTGGTCCTTTGTAAAGAGAGTAGGCAACTACCCAGTGTCTCTACTCAGTGCAGAGACCTTGCTGCTGTGATTGCCTGATTGTAGTAGTGATGAGACCAGGGAGGTCTGTGTGTGTGGCTGGATGTGTGTGTGTGTGAGTTTGTGAAAATGGGGTGGATGACCCATTGCCAGGTGTGTGTGTGTTACAGACTTAAATCAGTGGCTTCATGTCGAGGGCCTGGGGGGGGGGGGGGTCACTGGGGTCTGGGCTGAAGTATTTACTTTAAAAATCAAACCAATGCATTTCCTTCAGCTTTTATACAGATTTAACATGCATTTTATTGTAAGTTACCAACAGAGGTCAGTTGTCAGTCTGATGTAAAACAGTGATCCCCCCAAATGGGGAGAGAGAGAAATACCAGAGCTGACTGGGAGAAAGCTGAAGATACTCTTAGATACCACAGACACACACACACACACCTTGTACCACAGACTCAGCTAAAAAAACATCTGAGTTCAAATCAACACACTGGGTAAACAACTAAACACATTCTGTCACGTTTTCTCAAGGTGGGTGGAATCAGGCACAGAGAGCAGGTTTCAGTGATTCAACAGTTTATTCTCTGGCGCACAAAAAAACACGGTCAACCCAACATACAGGGTGAGTAATCCAACACAGGATCAAAAATAGTCCGGAGAATAAAACACAAGTACTACATCAAATACATGAATACAAAACAATCCCGCACAAAACAAGGGCGGGACAACCTACTACATATAAGGACGTTAATTAAACTAAAATATACACAGGTGAAACTAATAAGACAAAACCAACAGACAAACGAAAAAGGGATCGGTAGTGGCTAGTAGGAAGGTGACGACGACCGCCGAGCACCGCCCGAACAGGCAGGAGAGCCAACTTCGGCGGAAGTCGTGACAGTACCTCCCCCCCCTGACGCGCGCCCCCGCAGCGCGCCGCCACCGTCCTCGAGGACGACCTGGAGGACGAGGTGCTGGGCGATCCGGGTGGAGGCGGTGGAAATCTCTCAGGAGAGAAGGGTCCAAAATGTCCCCCACCGGAACCCAGCATCTCTCCTCCGGACCGTACCCCTCCCAGTCCACGAGGTACTGTAGGCCCCCCACCCGGCGTCTCGAATCCAGAATGCCCCGAACTGTGTACGCCGGGGACCCCTCGATGTCCAGAGTGGGCGGAGGGACCTCAGGCACCTCACCTTCTTGCAGGGGACCAGCCACCACCGGCCTGAGGAGAGACACATGAAACGAGGGGTTAATACGGTAATACCTAGGAAGTTGTAACCTGTAACACACCTTGTTTATTCTTCTCATGACTTTGAATGGCCCCACACACTGCGGCCCCAGTTTCCGACAGGGCAGGCGGAGGGACAGGTTTCGGGTCGAGAGCCAGACCCTGTCCCCCGGTGCAAACACGGGGGCCTCACTGCGGTGCTGGTCAGCGCTCCTCTTCTGCCGTTCTCCCGCTAACCGTAGTGAGTCCTGAACGGCTTTCCAGGTGTCCTTGGAGCGCTGTACCCATTCCTCCACAGCAGGAGCCTCGGTCTGGCTCTGATGCCATGGGTCCAGGACCGGCTGGTAACCTAACACACACTCAAAAGGGGACAAGTTAGTTGAGGAGTGGCGTAGGGAGTTCTGAGCTAGTTCAGCCCATGGAACATACCTTGCCCACTCACCAGGCCGGTCCCGGCAATAGGACCGCAGAAACCTGCCCACATCCTGGTTTACGCGCTCTACCTGCCCATTACTCTCGGGGTGAAAACCTGAGGTTAAGCTGACCGAGACCCCCAGTCTCTCCATAAACGCCCTCCACACTCTGGACGTGAATTGGGGGCCCCGATCAGAAACGATGTCCTCAGGCACCCCATAGTGCCGGAAGACATGGGTAAACAAGGCCTCCGCAGTCTGCAGGGCCGTAGGGAGACCGGGCAACGGGATTCTGTCTGAATGGCGGACCCTGACTGAATGGTGGATCTGGAAGATCCTGGCTGACTGGCAGCTCTGGCTGCTCCATGCTGACTGGCGGCTCTGGCTGCTCCATGCTGACTGGCGGCTCTGGCTGCTCCATGCTGACTGGCGGCTCTGGCTGCTCCATGCTGACTGGCGGCTCTGGCTGCTCCATGCTGACTGGCGGCTCTGGCTGCTCCATGCTGACTGGCGGCTCTGGCTGCTCCATGCTGACTGGCGGCTCTGGCTGCTCCATGCTGATTCCATGGCGGGTGCGTCTGTAACGGTTTTCTTTAGGTGAAGGAGAGTCGGACCAAAATGCAGCGTTGTGATGATTCATGTTTGTTTAATAAAGGAAAAACTCACATGAATAAACTACAAAATAATGAAATGAAAACCTAAACAGTCCTATCTGGTGCAAACACAGAGACAGGCACAATCACCCACAAAACCCAACACCAAACAGGCTACCTAAATATGGTTCCCAATCAGAGACAATGACTAACACCTGCCTCTGATTTAGAACCATATCAGGCCAAACATAGAAATAGACAAACCAGACACACAACATAGAATGCCCACCCAGTTCACGTCCTGACCAACACTAAAACAAGGAAAACACACACGAACGATGGTCAGAACGTGACACATTCTCCTGAAACACAGGATACTGTAGATATACTGTGTAGAGATAGATATATATATATATATATATATATATATATGAAGAAAGACTGAAAAAAAAGTATATATATATATATAAAAATTGCATGTAGATATATATAGGTATATGTACTGTATGTATTTACAGCGTGTAGATAGATATGTATACAGTTTGCAACCTAAGTATGTAAACTTCCGACTTCAACTTTAGGTTCAGGAGTAGTGTAGTTGTCTGGCACCACCTAGGTTCAGGATAGGTATAGTTGTCTAGCACCACCTAGGTTCAGGAGTAGTGTAGTTGTCTGGCACCACCTAGGTTCAGGAGAGGTATAGTTGTCTAGCACCACCTAGTTTCAGGAATAGCGTTGTCTAGCACCACCTAGGTTCAGGAGTAGTATTTTCTGGCACCACCTAGGTTCAGGAGTAGTGTAGTTGTCTGGCACCACCTAGATTCAAGAGTAGTGTAGTTGTCTGGCACCACCTAGGTTCAGGAGCAGTATTGTTTAGCACCAACTAGGTTTAGGAGTAGTATTGTCTGACACCACCTAGGTTCAGGAGTAGTGTTGTCTAGTACCAACTACGTTCAGGAGTAGTGTTGTCTAGTACCAACTACGTTCAGGAGTAGTGTTGTCTAGTACCAACTACATTCAGGAGTAGTGTTGTCTAGTACCAACTACGTTCAGGAGTAGTGTTGTCTAGCACCAACTACGTTCAGGAGTAGTGTTGTCTAGCACCAACTACGTTCAGGAGTAGTGTTGTCTGGCACCATCTAGGTTTAGGAGTAGTGTTGTCTGGCACCATCTAGGTTCAGGAGTAGTGTTGTCTGGCACCATCTAGGTTCAGGAGTAGTGTAGTTGTCTGCACCACCTAATGGTCCATCATGCAGACTTTGTAAACTAGGCTGTATTAAGGTCCTTTTATTGTATGACAATTGTTTTAAAGTCCTCTGTTTGGGTCCACCAGCCGTCCTAGTTCTAGGACTTACCCTGTACTTCAATGGAGACTGGTTTGGAGAAGGCCATCCTGAAGCTGCTCTTGGCCACACAGCAGTATTGTCCCATGTCTTCCTTGTTGATGTTATGAATTTTCAGAGCCCCACGGTCCAGAATGGTGATCCGATCACTCACCTGTTCAGAGTATTGCTTTTACTTGACATTTTTTATTATAATTGATTTTTTTAAACATAAAATCCACCTGCAGTGAAGCCACTCAACTATCCAAACCACCATCCCCTCCCTGCCCAACCCAACAAAACTACTACAAACCTGATGTGCCAACTACCAATAAAGAGAAAAAAAAACTGAAAAATAGACCAGGACAAAGTGACCCGAACAAAGGAAAACAACAAAATACCAATGTAAACCATCAATGACAATGCAATTAAGTTTTCAGACCCTTTACTCAGTACTTTGTTGAAACACCTCTGGCAAGGTTACAGCCTTGAGTCTTCTTGGGTATGATGTTACAAACTTGGCACACCAGTATTTGGTAAGTTTTTCCAATTCTTCTCTGCAGCTCCTCTCAAGCTTTGTCAGGTTGGATGGGGAGTGTCACTGCAAAGCGATTTGCAAGTTTCTCCAGAGCTGTTCAATCAGGTTCAAGTCCTGATCGAACATGGGCCACTCAGGGACATTGAAAGACTTTTCCCGAAACCACTCCTGCATTGTCTTGGCTGTGTGCTTAGGGACGTTGTCCTGTGGAAGGTGAACCTTCGCCCCACTCTGAGGTCCTGAATGCTCTGGAGCAGGTTTTCATCAAGGATCTCTCTGTACTTTGCTCCATTTATCTTTCCCTTGATCCTGACTATTCTCCCAGTCCCTGCCGCTGATAAACATTCCCATAGCATGATGCTGTCACCACCATGCTCCACCGTAGGGTTGGTGCTAGTTTTCCTCCAGACGTGACGTGACGCTTGGCATTCAGGACAAATGTGCATTTTATTGAGGAGTGACTTCCATCTGGCCACTCTACCATAAAGGCCTGATTGGTGGAGTGCTGCAGAGATGTTTGTCCTTCTGTAAGGTTCTCCCATCTACACAGAAGAACTCTGGAGCTCTGTCAGAGTGACCATCGGGTTCTTGGTCACCTCCTTGACCAAGTCCATTCTCCCCTGATTGCTCAGTTTGGCCGGGCAGCCAACTTTAAGAAGAGTCTTGGTGGTTCCACAATTCTTCCATTTAAGAATGATGGAGGTCACTGTGTTCTTGGGGACCTTCAATGCTGCCGAAATGTTTTTGTACCCTTCCCCAGATCTGTGCCTCGACACAATCCTGTCTTGTAGCTCTACGGACAATTCCTTTGACCTCATGGCTTGGTTATTGCTCTGACATGCACTGTCGGCTGTGGGACCTAATATAGACAGGTGTTTCCCTTTAAAAATCATATTCAATTGATTTTACCACAGGTGGACTCCAATGAAGTTGTAGAAATCTCTCAAGGATGATCAATGGAAACAGGATACACCTGAGCTCAATTTAGAGTCTTATAGCAAAGGATCTGAATACGTTATACATAAGGTTTTTCTGTTTTTTTATCTTTAATTAATTTGCAAACATTTCTTAAAACCTGTTTTTGCTTTGTCATTATGAGGAATTGTGTGCCATCCTACCGATCCTCGACTTCGGCGATGTCATTTACAAAATAGCCTCCAATGCCCTACTCAACAAATTGGATGCAGTCTATCACAGTGCAATCCGTTTCATCACCAAAGCCCCATATACTACCCACCACTGCGACCTGTACGCTCTCGTTGGCTGGCCCTCGCTTCATACTCGTTGCCAAACCCACTGGATCCAGGCCATCTACAAGTGTCTTCTAGGTAAAGCCCGTCTTATCTTAGCTCACTGGTCACCATAGCAACACCCACTCGTAGCACGCGCTCCAGCAGGTATATCTCTAGTCACCCCGAAAGCCAATTCCTCCTTTGGCCGCCTCTCCTTCCAGTTCTCTGCTGCCAATGACTGGAACGAACTGCAAAAATCTCTGAAGCTGGAGACTCATATCTCCCTCACTAACTTTAAGCACCAGCTGTCAGAGCAGCTCACAGATCTCTGCACCTGTACATAGTTCATCTGTAAACAGCCCATCTACCTACCTACTTACCTCATCCCGATACTGTATTGATTTATTTATCTTGCTCCTTTGCACCCCAGTATCTCTACTTGCACATTCATCTTCTGCACATCTATCACTCCCGTGTTTAATTAGTATTTTGTAATTACTTCGCCACCATGGCCTATTTATTGCCTTACCTGTTTCATAGTTACCCTTGGCAGGGGTGCTGTAGTCTGTGTTTCATAGTTACCCTTGGCAGTTATCAGGTCAAGGGGTGGTGTAGTCTGGCACCAACTAGTGGTTTGTCAAAATTGCCATTATTTCATTTCATTATAGTATTCTCCATGATAACTTCTTAGTACTTTGGTAGTGTTTTATGCTTTCCTCACTATGAAATATATCAATTAAACAGAGACGATTAAAAATGAAGAAGTACCTGTATGAAAGCATCATATTTGATCCAGGAGATCATCTGGTTTGGGGTTTCCTAGCGTCACACAGGGCAACACGGCCTTGGACTCAATCAGTAGCGACATGTTTTTATCTGAGGCTCTGGAAGTAGAACATAGTTGCTGATGAAACATTGTGATGTCATCTTCTCCCTGATTCTATCGGATGAATCTGCACCACTGGAGCTCAATCCATTGGCATAACATCAAGTGTTCAAACCAGCGTGATTGACAAGGACAATCAACATTGAGCAAGAAGCTGCTAAACATACTTCAAACTCTTGACTCTATTCTCAGCTAGGAAAGTGATCCGTTGAAATATCTGAGACTGATTTGGAGGTAGTTGTACACTATTGGCCACGTAGAGCGAACTAGAACAGGGTGTGGAACAGAGTAACACAGGCCGTGTCCCAGATGGTATCCTACTCCCTATGGCCCTGGTTAAAAGTAGTGCACTAAATAGGGGATAGAGTGCCATTTGGGACACAGTCCAGAACACTATGTGGATCTCTTGGAACACGTGGAACAACCCCACATACTTATTTTAAGCTGCAGGGCTCCACAGCTCTTGGCCGGCTCTCCGATGCAGTTGTTAGCAAAACAGCAGTACTCCCCTTTATCAGACTCTCTGACGTTGGGGGATCAGCTACATCTGGCCATTCTCCCTGATGGTGTAGTGGGAGTCATGGTAACTGTAGAACACAGGAGCTTGGTGCCACCTTCATTGAGGAGGACAGGATCGTGGTAATGGCTGGAGCGGAATTGGTGGAATGGTGTCAAATACATGGTTTCCAGGTGTTTGATTCGATTCGCTCCGTTCCAGCTGTCATTATGAGCCGTCCTCCCCTCAGCAGCCTCCTCTGCTGTAGAATACATGAATCATAGTTATCACAGTAGACTGATATGATGTGTTTAGAAGAGGAAACAGAGACAGAGAGCTGTGAACTCCTGGTGAAATATTTGGCACATCACCCCTCCACTGATTGGCTGCATCCCAAACAGAAATTATCATATTTTGATGGCATGCAGCATACAGCAGCTAGGGTTTGTTGTGTTGCAAGCTGATAGGGGGTGGGCGGGTTCTCACAAGATGGGGTGGTTGTTCCATGTCCACGTGATGTCAGCTGGCGGTCGGGACTTCACAGATCAATGTGGCATTGTGATCCAACAGGATGTCCGCTGTCTCCAACAGAGTGCTGATGTGAGCAGCATATAGGGAGACATGACTTCACATCCTACATATAAATATGGTACAGTACTTAGTATAGAATTCTGTAGTATACTGTAGAATACTATAATGCAGAATATTATACTATTATGTAGTGTCCCCGGAGTGTTGGAAGTCATAATGTGAGTAACCTAATGTGTGCCTCTTTAAGTCCTCTGAATGCCTCTGTTGACCAAAAAAGCCATTGTCTGCAGTAATCATGAGCCTATGAACCAGAGTCATACTGTTAGCACTGAGACGGTGCACCCTAGTAGGAAGTTCACTGTCAGCTCTAACATAAATAACATGAGCGTATATATTTCTAATATATTTCCATTCTGGTGGGAAGCTGCTATAGACCACCAAGTGCTAACAGTCAGTATCTGGATAATATGTGTAAAATGCTTGATAATGTGTGATATATATATATTTTCTGGGTGATTTAAATATTGACTGGCTCTCATCAAACTGCCCACTCAGGAAAAAGCTTCAAACTGTAACCAGTGCCTGCAACCTGTTTCAGGTTATCAGTCAACCTACCAGGGTAGTTACAAACAGCACAGGAATGAAATCATCAACATGTACTAATCATATCTTTACTAATGCTGCAGAATTATGCTGTAAAGCAGTAATCAAGTCCATAGGATTTAGTGATCACAATATAGTAGCCATTTCTAGGAAAACCAAAGTTCCAAAGGCAGGGCCTAATATAGTGTATCAGAGGTCATTCAATACGTTTTGTAGTGATTCCTATGTTGTTGATGTAAAGAATATTTGCTGGTCTGTGCTGCACTTGACACATTAATGACATTGTTTATTCCAGTTACTAATAAACACCCATTAAGAAAATTACTGTAAAAACTGTTAAATCTCCATGGATTGATGAAGAATTGAAAAATGCTATGCACCCAGAAAATTACTGTAAAAATGAATAAATCATGTGACTAAACAGAACAAGATGAAACGATATTATGGAACAAAGTAACATTATTAGAAGAATGATAGTAAAACGCTGAGAGGTTGAGAGGGATGAAGCAAAATCATGGCAAATTATTCTGGCTGCATAACCAATTGGCAAACCTAATGCAAGTTGAGAAATCATGTTACTAAACAGAACAAGAACAAGATGAAACTATATTATGAAACAAAATTAAATTCTATAAAGAATGATAGTAAAAAGCTTTGGAGCACGTTAAATGAAATTTTGGGCAAAAAGGCAAACTCAGCTCCAACATTCATTGAATCAGATGGCGCATTCATTACAAAAACCACTGATATTGCCAACTACTTTAGTGATTTTTTTAATCGGCAGGATTAGCAAATTTAGGCATGACATGTCAGTAACAAACAGCCAACCAATCAGCCTGTTACCAACCCTTAGTAAACTTTTTGAAAGTTCAACATGCACGGCACTTACACAAATGACGAATGATTGGCTGAGAGAAAATGATGATAAAAAGATTGTGGGAGCTGTTTTGTTTGATTTCAATGTGTTTTTTTTACATTATAAATCATAGCCTGCAGCTGGAAAAACGTACACTACTGTTCAAAAGTTTGGGGTCACTTTTAAAATGTCCTTGTTTTTGAAAGAAAAGCACATTTTTTGTCCATTCAAATAACATCAAATTGATCAGAAATACAGTGTAGACATTGTTAATGTTATAAATGACTATTGTAGCTGGAAACGACTGATTTTTAATGGAATATCTACATAGGCTTACAGAGGTCCATTATCAGCAACCATCACTCCTGTTTTCCAATGGCACGTTGTGTTCGCTAATCCAAGTTCATCATTTTAAAAGGCTAATAGATCATTAGAAAACCCTTTTGCAATTATGTTAGCACAGCTGAAAACTGATGTGCTTATTTAAAGAAGCAATTAAACTGGCCTTCTTTAGACTAGTTGAGTGTCTGGAGCATGAGCATTTGTGGGTTCGATTACAGGCTCAAAATGGCCAGAAGCAAAAACTTTCTGAAACTCGTCAGTCTATTCTTGTTCAGAGAAATGAAGGCTATTCCATGTGTGAAATTAGCAAGAAACTGAAGATCTCATACAACGCTGTGTAATACTCCCTTCACAGAACAGCACAAACTGGCTCTAACCAGAAGAGAAAGAGGAGTGGGAGGCCCCGGTGCACAACTGAGCAAGAGGACAAGTACATTAGAGTGTCTAGTCTGAGAAACACACGCCTCATAAGTCCTCAACTGGCAGCTTCATTGAACAGTTCCCGCAAAACACCAGTCTCAACGTCAACAGTGAAGAGGTGATTCCGGGATGCTGGTCTACTAGGCAAAGAAAAAAGTTGCAAAGAAAAAGCCATCTCTCGGACTGGCCAAAAAAATATATATATTAAGATTGGCAAAAGAACACAGACACTGGACAGAGGAACTCTATTCACAGCAGGTCAGGTCAGAGACATATTATTCACAGCAGGTCAGAGACATTATTCACAACAGGTCAGGACAGAGACATATTATTCACAGCAGGTCAGGTCAGAGACATATTATTCACAGCAGGTCAGGTCAGAGACATATTATTCACAGCAGGTCAGGTCAGAGACATATTATTCACAGCAGGTCAGAGACATATTATTCACAGCAGGTCAGGACAGAGACATATTATTCACAGCAGGACAGAGACATATTATTCACAGCAGGTCAGGACAGAGACATATTATTCACAGCAGGACAGGTCAGAGACATAGTATTCACAGCAGGACAGAGACATATTATTCACAGCAGGACAGAGACATATTATTCACAGCAGGACAGAGACATATTATTCACAGCAGGTCAGAGACATATTATTCACAGCAGGTCAGAGACATATTATTCACAGCAGGTCAGAGACATATTATTCACAGCAGGTCAGAGACATATTATTCACAGCAGGTCAGGACAGAGACATATTATCCACAGCAGGTCAGGACAGAGACATATTATTCACAGCAGGACATAGACATATTATTCACAGCAGGTCAGAGACATATTATTCACAGCAGGTCAGAGACATATTATTCACAGCAGGTCAGAGAAATATTATTCACAGCAGGTCAGGACAGAGACATATTATTCACAGCAGGTCAGGACAGAGACATATTATTCACAGCAGGACAGAGACATATTATTCACAGCAGGACAGAGACATATTATTCACAGCAGGACAGAGACATATTATTCACAGCAGGTCAGGACAGAGACATATTATTCACAGCAGGTCAGGACAGAGACATATTATTCACAGCAGGACAGAGACATATTATTCACAGCAGGTCAGAGACATATTATTCACAGCAGGTCAGGACAGAGACATATTATTCACAGCAGGACAGAGACATATTATTCACAGCAGGACAGAGACATATTATTCACAGCAGGTCAGGACAGAGACATATTATTCACAGCAGGACAGAGACATATTATTCACAGCAGGACAGAGACATATTATTCACAGCAGGACAGGTCAGAGACATATTATTCACAGCAGATCAGGATAGAGACGTATTATTCACAGCAAGTCAGGACAGAGACATATTATTCACAGCAAGTCAGGACAGAGACATATTATTCACAGCAGGTCAGGACAGAGACATATTATTCACAGCAGGACAGAGACATATTATTCACAGCAAGTCAGGACAGAGACATATTATTCACAGCAAGTCAGGACAGAGACATATTATTCACAGCAGGTCAGGACAGAGACATATTATTCACAGCAGTTCAGGACAGAGACATATTATTCACAGCAGGTCAGGACAGAGACATATTATTCACAGCAGGTCAGAGACATATTATTCACAGCAGGTCAGGACAGAGACATATTATTCACAGCAGGTCAGGACAGAGACATATTATTCACAGCAGGTCAGGACAGAGACATATTATTCACAGCAGGTCAGGACAGAAACTTAGTATTCACAGCAGGACAGAGACATATTATTCACAGCAGGACAGAGACATATTATTCACAGCAGGTCAGGACAGATACATATTATTCACAGCAGGACAGAGACATATTATTCACAGCAGGTCAGAGACATATTATTCACAGCAGTTCAGGACAGAGACATATTATGTCAGAGACATATTATTCACAGGAGGACAGAGACATATTATTCACAGCAGGACAGAGACATATTATTCACAGCAGGTCAGGACAGAGACATATTATTCACAGCAGGACAGAGACATATTATTCACAGCAGGTCAGGACAGAGACATATTATTCACAGCAGGACAGAGACATATTATTCACAGCAGGACAGAGACATATATTTTAGAGTGGAATCCGTGTATCAAACCTCAATGTCCAGACTCTCTAAATATGTCTCAAGGCCTCTATGGATTCAGCAGTCAGAAGTACAGAGAAGCTTCCCTCTAAGCTGGATAATATATTCATGTTTACATGACTTCTCATGTTAAAATATCATCTTCATCACTTTAGACACTTTTATTCATAGTTACAATCTCTGATAATGATGTAGTATCAGCCTGTAGATTGTAATAATTGATATTTTGTGTGTACACAGTTATAACATTGCACCTCCTACACAGTCATAACATTAAGCGTCCTTGGCTGTTATAACATCACACTTGATCTCCTACATTCAGATACTTGTAGGCTGCTGTTACCATAAACACAAGGTAGCTAGCTACAATAAGGTAGCCAAGGTAGCCAAGTTAAGGTAGCCAAGATAAGGTAGCCAGGATAGGGTAGCCAGGATAAGGTAGCCAGGATAAGGTAGCCAGGATAAGGTGGCCAGGATAAGGTAGCCAGGATAAGGTAGCCAGGATAAGGTAGCCAGGATAGGGTAGCCTGGATAAGGTAGCCAGGATAAGGTAGCCAGGATAAGGTGGCCAGGATAAGGTGGCCAGGATAAGGTAGCCAGGATAAGGTAGCCAAGATAAGGTAGCCAGGATAAGGTAGCCAAGATAAGGTAGCCAGGATAAGGTAGCCAGGATAAGGTAGCCAGGATAAGGTGGCCAGGATAAGGTAGCCATGATAAGGTAGCCAAGATAAGGTAGCCAAGATAAGGTAACCAGGATAAGGTAGCCAGGATAGGGTAGCCAGGATACGGTAGCCAGGGTAGGGTAGCCAAGATAAGGTAGCCAGGATAAGGTAGCCAGGATAAGGTAGCCAAGATAAGGTAGCCAGGATAAGGTAGCCAGGATAAGGTAGCCAAGATAAGGTAGCCAGGATAAGGTAGCCAGGATAAGGTGGCCAGGATAAGGTAGCCAGGATAAGGTAGCCAAGATAAGGAAGCCAGGATAAGGTAGCCAGGATAAGGTAGCCAGGATAAGGTGGCCAGGATAAGGTGGCCAAGATAAGGTAGCCAAGATAAGGTAGCCAGGATAAGGTAGCCAGGATAAGGTGGCCAGTATAAGGTGGCCAGGATAAGGTGGCCAGGATAAGGTAGCCAAGCTATGAACCTGCCAGAGGAAGCAGAGCTAGCGGCCAGGGGGACTGGGGGTTACTTTGAGCCACAAGAACAAAACAGACTGTTGAGAAAACGTATCAATTTAAAGTGTACAGAATTAAGATTCAAAACATTTAAATGTGTCAATGTACAGCGCCGTGAACAAGTCTTTCCGCCTTTCTACATGTCTCTCCCCTTGCATATTTCTGACATCAGATCTTCAACCATAACCTAATATTAGATAAAGGGAACCCGAGTGAACAAATAGCACAACAATTACATACTTAGTTAATTTATTTCATAATCAAAGTTATGCAACACACAATGCCCCTGTGTGAAAAAGTAATTGCCCCCTTGCACTCAATACCTCCTCATGCGTTTTACACACACTGTATATAGACTTTCTTTGTTTCTACTGTGTCATTGACTTGTTTATTGTGTTATTGGCTTGTTTATTGTTTACTCCATGTGTAACTCTCTGTTGTTGTTTGTGTTGAACTGCTTTGCTTTATCTTGGTCAGGTCACAGTTGTAAATGACAACTTGTTCTCAACTGGCCGACCTGGTTAAATAAAGGGTTAGAGTTATATACATAAATACCTGGTTAAATAAAGGGTTATATATATAAATACCTGGTTAAATAAAGGGTTATATATATAAATATCGGGTTAAATAAAGGGTTATATATATAAATACCTGGTTAAATAAAGGGTTAGGGTTATATATATAAATACCTGGTTAAATAAAGGGTTAGGGTTATATATATAAATACCTGGTTAAATAAAGGGTTATATATATAAATACCTGGTTAAATAAAGGGTTATATATATAAATACCTGGTTAAATAAAGGGTTAGGGTTATATACATAAATACCTGGTTAAATAAAGGGTTAGAGTTATATATATAAATACCTGGTTAAACAAAGGGTTAGAGTTATATATATAAATACCTGGTTAAATAAAGGGTTATATATATAAATACCTGGTTAAATAAAGGGTTAGAGTTATATATATAAATACCTGGTTAAATAAAGGGTTAGAGTTATATATATAAATACCTGGTTAAATAAAGGGTTAGAGTTATATACATAAATACCTGGTTAAATAAAGGGTTAGAGTTATATACATAAATACCTGGTTAAATAAAGGGTTAGAGTTATATATATAAATACCTGGTTAAATAAAGGGTTATATATATAAATACCTGGTTAAATAAAGGGTTAGAGTTATATATATAAATACCTGGTTAAATAAAGGGTTAGAGTTATATATATAAATACCTGGTTAAATAAAGGGTTAGAGTTATATATATAAATACCTGGTTAAATAAAGAGTTATATATATAAATACCTGGTTAAATAAAGGGTTATATATATAAATACCTGGTTAAATAAAGGGTTAGGGTTATATATATAAATACCTGGTTAAATAAAGGGTTATATATATAAATACCTGGTTAAATAAAGGGTTATATATATAAATACCTGGTTAAATAAAGGGTTAGAGTTATATACATAAATACCTGGTTAAATAAAGGGTTAGGGTTATATATATAAATACCTGGTTAAATAAAGGGTTATATATATAAATACCTGGTTAAATAAAGGGTTAGGGTTATATATATAAATTCCTGGTTAAATAAAGGGTTAGAGTTATATATATAAATACCTGGTTAAATAAAGGGTTAGGGTTATATATATAAATACCTGGTTAAATAAAGGGTTATATATATAAATACCTGGTTAAATAAAGGGTTAGAGTTATATATATAAATACCTGGTTAAATAAAGGATTATATATATAAATACCTGGTTAAATAAAGGGTTAGAGTTATATATATATAAATACCTGGTTAAATAAAGGGTTAGAGTTATATATATAAATACCTGGTTAAATAAAGGGTTATATATATAAATACCTGGTTAAATAAAGGGTTATATATATAAATACCTGGTTAAATAAAGGGTTAGGGTTATATATATAAATACCTGGTTAAATAAAGGGTTATATATATAAATACCTGGTTAAATAAAGGGTTATATATATAAATACCTGGTTAAATAAAGGGTTAGGGTTATATATATAAATTCCTGGTTAAATAAAGGGTTAGAGTTATATATATAAATACCTGGTTAAATAAAGGGTTAGAGTTATATATATAAATACCTGGTTAAATAAAGGGTTATATATATAAATACCTGGTTAAATAAAGGGTTATATATATAAATACCTGGTTAAATAAAGGGTTAGGGTTATATATATAAATACCTGGTTAAATAAAGGGTTATATATATAAATACCTGGTTAAATAAAGGGTTATATATATAAATACCTGGTTAAATAAAGGGTTAGGGTTATATATATAAATACCTGGTTAAATAAAGGGTTATATATATAAATACCTGGTTAAATAAAGGGTTAGAGTTATATATATAAATACCTGGTTAAATAAAGGGTTAGGGTTATATATATAAATACCTGGTTAAATAAAGGGTTATATATATAAATACCTGGTTAAATAAAGGGTTATATATATAAATACCTGGTTAAATAAAGGGTTATATATATAAATACCTGGTTAAATAAAGGGTTATATATATAAATACCTGGTTAAATAAAGGGTTATATATATAAATACCTGGTTAAATAAAGGGTTATATATATAAATACCTGGTTAAATAAAGGGTTATATATATAAATACCTGGTTAAATAAAGGGTTATATATATAAATACCTGGTTAAATAAAGGGTTATATATATAAATACCTGGTTAAATAAAGGGTTATATATATAAATACCTGGTTAAATAAAGGGTTATATATATAAATACCTGGTTAAATAAAGGGTTATATATATAAATACCTGGTTAGATAAAGGGTTATATATATAAATACCTGGTTAAATAAAGGGTTAGGGTTATATATATAAATACCTGGTTAGATAAAGGGTTATATATATAAATACCTGGTTAAATAAAGGGTTATATATATAAATACCTGGTTAAATAAAGGGTTATATATATAAATACCTGGTTAAATAAAGGGTTATATATATAAATACCTGGTTAAATAAAGGGTTATATATATAAATACCTGGTTAAATAAAGGGTTAGAGTTATATATATAAATACCTGGTTAAATAAAGGGTTATATACATAAATACCTGGTTAAATAAAGGGTTAGAGTTATACATATAAATACCTGGTTAAATAAGGGAGAAATAAAAAAATAAAAATAAAAAACTAGTTGTCACACCTTTAGCTGCAACGATTCAAACACTTCCTGTGGTTATTGATCAGTCTCTCACGTCGCTGTGGAGGAATTTACTGTAGCTGCAACGACGCCTACCAAACACTTCCTGTAGTTGTTGACCAACCAAACACTTCCTGTACTTGTTGACCAACCAACCACTTCCTGTGGTTATTGATCAGTCTCTCACATCACTGTGGAGGAATTTTGTCCCACTCTTCCATCCAGAACTGCTTTAACATTTTGGGGTTTTCAAGCATGAACTGCTCATTTCAACTCCTGCCACAAGTCTACAAGTCTAAAAAAAAGCAGGTTCCTTTAATCTAATACATCAGGTTGAAGATCTAATAACATTCTGTATCAAAAAAATATGCTAAAATATAGAAAATGAGGAAAGGGGATGGCTGGGGATACCTTTTCGCGGCACTGTATATATACACTTAATAAAAAATGATGAGCTCTTTCCATGACAGACTGACCAAGTGAATCCAGGCAAAAGCTACTGTAGGGTTCCCGAAGACCCTCCCCATTATTGATTAAGGAGACTTTACGATCGATATGTTTTGCTGCGGGCCTTATAATAAGATACTGTTGCTATGTGTCTAAAAACCTCTGCCACTATACGTTGCACAAGCCATCTATATTAGTCTTTGTGGTTAGGCCCTGGCTGTTGTGAGGGTGTGCCTGCAGGCTGGGTCTGAGTCAGACTGAAACTAGATAAAGAGAAGTAACCACTGTCTTGATATTTTTGATCTTGTATGACAGTAGACAATTACAATACATTTCAGAGAAGCTACTGTACCAGGTCACCTTATAAGGTTCAGCTTATTGATACACACATACATTGATGTAGGGGATCAATACCACCAGGAAGTGATCACCTGTATAGGGATCACCTGTATAAAAGCAGCGGGCCCTTAGGTGGGGCGCAGAACTTACTCTGAAACATGCGTGCTGTTTTTCGTTGTCAACTTCTGTCTGCAATTATTTAATGCAAAGGTTTGATTGATTTACATATAGATCATATTGTCTGACTACTGATTTCACCAATAAGCCAAATATTGACAAGGAACCCCGACACCTTCTGTTATCAGTGGAAATTAAGTGGAAGGAGGATTTTTAACACTGTGTACATAAACACATAAACTTAGATTTTACAGGTATAATGAGACAGTTTTCCATGGCATGGCAGGCCGGGTTATGGGGACCAACCTCTCTGCAGTCCAGTGCCCCCGATCAGCACCAGGAACAGGATCGGTAGCAGTGGAATGCGTTCGATCAGCTTCATTCTGATTCCGAGCTCTCCGATTCGCCCGGACCAAGTATTCTCTGTCCCATGTCATCGGCTGGTTGGTGTGTGTCTGTTGTTCAGGCTGCCGTTTCTTTCCTGTCTGGTGTTAGCAGGCTGTAATAGTGCCTGTGTGTAGCTGTTGTAGAAAAGTCAAACGCAGGACAGCAGATATGAGTAAATAACGTAATTTACTCAAATATTAACAAAAACAAATACACACAATAAATCGAGCCCACAATAACGGACCGTATTACAAACAAACAATCACTCAAACAAACACACATGGGGGAACAGAGGGTTAAATAATGAACAAGTAATTGGGGGATTGAAACCAGGTGTGTAAGACAAGGACAAAACAAATGGAAAATGAAAAGTGGATCGGCGATGGCTAGAAAGCCGGTGACGTCGACCGCCGAACGCCGCCCGAACAGGGAGAGGGACCAACTTCGGCGGAAGTCGTGACACAGGCCTGGTCTCGGTCCCTGCCATGCTAGCTGACAGCTCTGCGTTAGTTAAAGGGGTCTGGTCTGTGAGGAGAAAGGACAGTAGCAGCTGCTGAGTGACTCCTAGGTTGCCTCCCTAAATACACCCTATTCCCTATATATCCTATGTTCCCCTGTCAAAAGTAGTGCACTATAAAGGGAATAGGGTGCCATTTGGGATGAACGCATCAATAGATTATACAGCAGTGATATCACACCAATTGGTACTGCATCATTTAGGCATCGAGGTCAATTCATTTGTGCAACATATTTAAGGTGGCGTTTGTAGTTTCTAAATTACACAACATATTTACACCCCAAATAAACCAAACTGCTCAAGGACTGTCAGACACTCATGCACTAACGGGGATGTACACACACACACAAACACACACTCAGGCACATGAACACGCACACACTCAGGCACATGAACACGCACACACACACACTCAACCCCTCTATAATAATGTGACTCTAGCCTGTCCAGGCAGCCTTTGTGCGTGTGTGTGTGTGTGTGTGTGTGTGTGTGTGTGTGTGTGTGTGTGTGTGTGCGTTGCCGCACGGCCTGCTGTGATTAATTGTAGGCAGGGAGGGAAAGACATTTCAGAAAGCCTGTTGTCTGCTCCTCATTCACACAGCCTTCTAGGGGTATTGTCATGAGTTTTGGTTTATGTGCGTGTGAATGTATAAAAAGGGAATTCAATTCACTGTCAAATTCACACAAAAAAAATTCAATACAATATTGCAACGTACAATGTGTTCAGTTCACTACCAGCCTTCAAAGTTTAACACAGGACATGAGGAGTATAATACCCAATAATAGGATTATTATTGCCGACAGATTAGGTGAACTCTTTCTCACAGTACAGTAGGGAGCTGTCTATATTCCTTCATCCATTAGCAGGCTGAAACAACATGTCAGTCTGGCAATAGTTAAACACTCCCCACAACTTAGACACTTCCTGTGTGTGTTGACTGAGGCATGCACTCACTTTAACATGTCAACATCACTGTACTGCCCTCGTGTGGCTGATTAGAGATCTACACACTGCACTGAGAATAGATTTACAAGCTCTTCATTAGTTTTACTGGAGACTTGCATTAGAACATTTCAGCACCCTCTTCGGACTGACTAGAAAGACGATACACAGCCCTATTAACTTTTCACTGCCCTCCAGTGTAGAAGCAGGTAACTAGACCCTGCACTGCCCTCCAGTGTTACAGAAGGTACCTACACCCTGCACTGCCCTCCAGTGTTACAGAAGGTAACTACACCCTGCACTGCCCTCCAGCGTTACAGAAGGTAACTACACCCTGCACTGCCCTCCAGTGTTACAGAAGGTAAATAGACCCTGCACTGCCTCCAGTGTTACAGAAGGTAACTAGACCCTGCACTGCCCTCCAGTGTTACAGAAGGTACCTACACTCTTCACTGCCCTCCAGTGTTACAGAAGGTAACTACACCCTGCACTGCCTCCAGTGTTACAGAAGGTAAATAGACCCTGCACTGCCTCCAGTGTTACAGAAGGTACCTCAAATCAAATCAAATCAAATCAAATCAAATTTTATTTGTCACATACACATGGTTAGCAGATGTTAATGCGAGTGTAGCGAAATGCTTGTGCTTCTAGTTCCGACAATGCAGTAATAACAAGTAATCTAACTAACAATTCCAAAACTACTGTCTTGTACACAGTGTAAGGGGATAAAGAATATGTACATAAGGATATATGAATGAGTGATGGTACAGAGCAGCATAGGCAAGATACAGTAGATGGTATCGGGTACAGTATGTACAAATGAGATGAGTATGTAAACAAAGTGGCATAGTATAGTATAAAGTGGCTAGTGATACATGTATTACATAAGGATACCATCGATGATATAGAGTACAGTATATACGTATGCGTATGAGATGAATAATGTAGGGTAAGTAACATTTATATAAGGTAGCATTGTTTAAAGTGGCTAGTGATATATTTACATCATTTCCCATCAATTCCCATTATTAAAGTGGCTGGAGTTGAGTCAGTGTCAGTGTGTTGGCAGCAGCCACTCAGTGTTAGTGGTGGCTGTTTAACAGTCTGATGGCCTTGAGATAGAAGCTGTTTTTCAGTCTCTCGGTCCCAGCTTTGATGCACCTGTACTGACCTCGCCTTCTGGATGATAGCGGGGTGAACAGGCAGTGGCTCGGGTGGTTGATGTCCTTGATGATCTTTATGGCCTTCCTGTGACATCGGGTGGTGTAGGTGTCCTGGAGGGCAGGTAGTTTGCCCCCGGTGATGCGTTGTGCAGACCTCACTACCCTCTGGAGAGCCTTACGGTTGAGGGCGGTGCAGTTGCCATACCAGGCGGTGGTACAGCCCGCCAGGATGCTCTCGATTGTGCATCTGTAGAAGTTTGTGAGTGCTTTTGGTGACAAGCCGAATTTCTTCAGCCTCCTGAGGTTGAAGAGGCGCTGCTGCGCCTTCTTCACGATGCTGTCTGTGTGAGTGGACCAATTCAGTTTGTCTGTGATGTGTATGCCGAGGAACTTAAAACTTGCTACCCTCTCCACTACTGTTCCATCGATGTGGATAGGGGGGTGTTCCCTCTGCTGTTTCCTGAAGTCCACAATCATCTCCTTAGTTTTGTTGACGTTGAGTGTGAGGTTGTTTTCCTGACACCACACTCCGAGGGCCCTCACCTCCTCCCTGTAGGCCGTCTCATCGTTCACTGCCCTCCAGCGTTACAGAAGGTAAGTAGACCCGGCACTGCCCTCCAGCGTTACATAAGGTAACTAGACCCTGCACTGCCCTCCAGCGTTACAGAAGGTAACTAGACCCTGCACTGCCCTCCAGTGTAGTAGAAGGTAACTAGACCCTGCACTGCCCTCCAGTGTTACAGAAGGTACCTACACCCTGCACTGCCCTCCAGTGTAGTAGAAGGTAACTACACCCTGCACTGCCCTCCAGTGTTACATAAGGTAACTAGACCCTGCACTGCCCTCCAGTGTTACAGAAGGTACCTACACTGCCCTCCAGTGTTACAGAAGGTAACTACACCCTGCACTGCCCTCCAGTGTTACAGAAGGTAAATAGACCCTGCACTGCCTCCAGTGTTACAGAAGGTAAATAGACCCTGCACTGCCTCCAGTGTTACAGAAGGTACCTGCACTGCCCTCCAGCGTTACAGAAGGTAAGTAGACCCGGCACTGCCCTCCAGCGTTACATAAGGTAACTAGACCCTGCACTGCCCTCCAGCGTTACAGAAGGTAACTAGACCCTGCACTGCCCTCCAGTGTAGTAGAAGGTAACTAGACCCTGCACTGCCCTCCAGTGTTACAGAAGGTAACTAGACCCTGCACTGCCCTCCAGTGTTACAGAAGGAACTTTAAATGAGCCAATGATTTTAGCTGTTCAAGAACATATTCTAATTTTCTGTTGTTCAGTTTCGGAACTGGACAGCAATACGCCCATGGGTAAATGTCAAGTCCCATCAGTGTTTGTTTGAAGTAGAACAATACTATGAAGGGACTCATACTGAGAGGACTGATTTGCCGGTGGCTCTGAGGGAACTGTTAGCCTCCTGTCACAGTTGTTGGCCCACTGTATGTGTGGGGACATTTCTGTTGACAGACTATAAAACGCCTAGATCCAGTTAGAACATAGGCTCCTTTTCTCCTTTTCAAAGATGAATTACGCCCCATTCCCACCTCCACCCCTCAGCCCCAGCTAACTCCATTCCCACCTCCAGCCCTCAGCCCCAGCTAACTCCATTCCCACCTCCAGCCCTCAGCCCTCAGCCCCAGCTAACTCCATTCCCACCTCCAGCCCTCAGCCCAAGCTAACTCCTTTCCCACCTCCAGCCCTCAGCCCCAGCTAACTCCATTCCCACCTCCAGCCCTCAGCCCCAGCTAACTCCATTCCCACCTCCAGCCCTCAGCCCCAGCTAACTCCATTCCCACCTCCAGCCCTCAGCCCCAGCTAACTCCATTCCCACCTCCAGCCCTCAGCCCCAGCTAACTCCATTCCCACCTCCAGCCCTCAGCCCCAGCTAACTCCATTCCCACCTCCAGCCCTCAGCCCCAGCTAACTCCATTCCCACCTCCAGCCCTCAGCCCTCAGCTAACTCCATTCCCACCTCCAGCCCTCAGCCCTCAGCCCTCAGCTAACTCTATTCCCACCTCCAGCCCTCAGCCCTCAGCTAACTCCATTCCCACCTCCAGCCCTCAGCCCTCAGCCCTCAGCTAACTCCATTCCCACCTCCAGCCCTCAGCCCTCAGCCCCAGCTAACTCCATTCCCACCTCCAGCCCTCAGCCCTCAGCTAACTCCATTCCCACCTCCAGCCCTCAGCCCTCAGCCCTCAGCTAACTCCATTCCCACCTCCAGCCCTCAGCCCTCAGCTAACTCCATTCCCACCTCCAGCCCTCAGCTAACTCCATTCCCACCTCCAGCCCTCAGCTAACCCCATTCCCACCTCCAGCCCTCAGCTAACCCCATTCCCACCTCCAGCCCTCAGCCCTCAGCCCCAGCTAAATCCATTCCCACCTCCAGCCCTCAGCCCCAGCTAACTCCATTCCCACCTCCAGCCCTCAGCCCCACCTAAATCCATTCCCACCTCTCAGCCTCAGCTAACTCCATTCCCACCTCAAGCCCTCAGCCCCTGCTAATTCTAGCCATCCCCAGCCCCAGCTAACTCCATCCACAGCTATCCCAGCCAAAGCCAACTCCAGCTATCCCAACCATCCCCAGCTCCAGTCTTCCCCAGTACAAGCCATCCACAGCCACAGCCAACCCCCAGCTATCCCCAGATCCAGCCAACTCAAGCCCAAGCCAACACAAGCCCCAGCCAAATCCAGCCAACCCCAGCCATCCCCAGCCTCAGCCAACCCCAGCCGTCCACATCCCTCCCAGACCCCAGCCATGCCCAGCAAACTCCAGCCCCAGCCATTCCCAGCCATCCCCAGCCAGCACTAACCAGCCTCAGCCAGCCCCATCCCCAGCCATCCCCCAGCCAACTCCATCCCCACCCGCAGTTATCCAAGCCCCAGCCAATCCCCAGCGCATCATCCACAGCCATTCAATCCCCAGCCATCCCAAGACCAAGCCATCTCCAGCCATCCATCTACAGCCAAGCCATCTCCAGCCATACCCAGCCAACTCCAGCCATCCATCCCCAGCCAACTCCAACCATCCACAACCATTCCCAGCCACCCACCCACCGCCAGCAACAGCCCACTCCAGTCCTCCATCCCCAGCCATACCCCAGCCCGCCTACAACTCCAGCCATCCACAACCATCCCCAGCCACCCCCAGCAAACACCATCCAAAGCCCACCCCAGCCTTCCTCAGCCCCAGCCATCCCCAGACCAAGCCAGCCCCCGCCATCTATTTCACAGCCCCAGACATACCCAGCCATCCCCTGTCCCAGACATCCCCAGCCAACTCAAGCCATCCACAGCCATCTTCCAGCCACAGCCACCCCAAGCCAACTCCAGCCCCAGCCATTCACATCCCAATCCCCAGCCAACTCCAGCCATTGCCAGCCCAGCCAGCCCCCAGCCAACTCCAGCCAGCCCCCGCCATCCATACCCAAGCCCCAGGAAACTCCAGTCCCAGAACCCCCAACTCCATCCCCAGCCAACTCCAGCACACTCCAGCCATCCACAAACACCCCCAGCGAACGCCATCCCAAGCCATCCACAGCCCAATCCATCCATTCCCCAGCCATGATTCCCCAGCCAACCCACGCCATCTATCCACAGCCCGAGCCATACCCAGCCATCCCCTGCCTCAGACATCCCCAGCCAACTCCAGTCATCCACAGCCATCGTCCAGCCAAACCAAGCCAACTCCAGCCACAGCCATCCACATCCCCAGCCAATTCCAGCCATCCCCAGCCAACTCCAGCCATCCATCCCCCAACAATTCCCATACATCCCCAGCCACCTCAAGCCAACTCCAGCCCCAGCCATCAACATCCCGAGCCAACTTCAGCCACAGCTACCCCAAGCCAACTCCAGCCCAAGCCATCCACATCCCCAGTCCGAGCCATCCCCAGCCATCCCCCAACTATCCCCTTCCCCAGCCAACTCCAGCCATCCCTCCCCAGCAATCCCCAGCCAACTCCAGCCCCAACAATCCCCTCCAACTCCAGCCATCCCCTGACCAAGCAAGCCCCCACCATCTATCCACAGCCCCAGCCATACCCAGCCATCCCCTGCCCCAGACATCCCCAGCCAACTCCAGCATTCCCAGCCTGGCCAACTCCAGCCATCCATCCCCAGCCATACCCAAGCCACAGGAAACTCCAGCCCCAGCCATCCCCAGCTCTATCCCCAGCCAACTCCAGCCATCCACAACCATCCCCAGCCATCCCAAGCCATCCATCCACAGCCATACCCCAGCCCCAGCCAACTCCAGCCCCAGCCATCCCCAGCTCTATCCCCAGCCAACTCCAGCCATCCACAACCATCCCCAGCCATCCATAGTCAACTCCAGCCCCAGCCATCCCCAGCCCCTCCAACTCTAGCCCCAGCCAACTCTAGCCATCCACAGCCATCCCCAGCCTACCCCAGCCAACCCCATCAAGACCCAGCCATACCCCAGACCAAGCCAGCCCCAGCCATCTATCCACAGCCCCAGCCATCCCCAGCCAATCCCCAGCCAACTACAACCAGCCCCAGCCACCTCCAGCAAACGCCATCCCGAGCCATCCACAGCCCACCCCAGCCGCAGCCATTCCCCAGCCATGATTCCCCAGCCTTCCTCAGCCCCAGCCATCCCCAGACCAAGTCAGCCCCCACCATCTATCCACAGCCTCAGCCATACCCAGCCATCCCCTGCTCCAGACATCCCCAGCCAACTCTAGCCATCTCAGCCATCTTCCAGCCACAGCCATCCCCAGCCACCCCAAGCCAACTACAGCCATCCACATCCCCAGCCAACTCCAGCCATCCACATCCCCAGCCAACTCCAGGCATCCCAAGCCAACTTCAGCCCCAGCCATCCACATCCCCAGTCCGAGCCAACTCCAGCCCCGGCCATCCACAGCCATCCACATCCCCAGTCCCAGCCATCCCCATCACCATCCCCAGCAAACTCCAGCCATCCATCCCCAGCCATCCTCCAGCCATCCATCCCCAGCCATCCTCCAGCCAACTCCAGCCCCAGCCCCTCCAACTCCAGCCCCAGCCACCCACAGCCCCAGCCATTTCCAGCCATCCTCTGTCCTAGCCATCCCCAGCCATCCCTCAGCCATCCCCAACCCAAGCCAGCCCCTGTCATCCACCCATACTCTGTGGGTTATCAGCCCCTTCTCTTCCCTGAGCAAGAGGTCAACATACCCTCGGCCCAGATGTCCATCGGCGTACCTTGAAGAGAGCCCGGTCTGCTCTTCTCAAGACCACCTCGAGACATCGTCGACAAGCTTGACCCCGGCTCCCCGCTATCATCTCGGGCAGAGGGTATGGCTGTCTACGCGGGACCTGCCCCTCCAGGTGGAGTCTCGGTAACTTTCCCTCCCATTTTATTAGTCCATTCTGCATCTCTAACACCCACCCGCGTTCCAGCAGGTACCTCTCACTGGTCATCATCAAAGCCAACTCCTCCTTTGGCTGCCTTTCCTTTCAGTTCTCTGCTGCCAATGACTGGAACGAATTGCAAGTTGGAGACTTATATCTCCCTCACTAACTTTAAGCATCATCTATCTGAGCAGCTCACAGATCACTGCACCTGTACATAGCCCATCTGTAAATAGCTCATCCCCATGTTGTTTTTAATTTACTTTTTTGCACACCAGTATTTATTCTTGCACATCATCATCTGCACATCTATCACTCCAGTGTTAATTTGCTAAATTGTAATTATTTCGCCATTATTGGCCTATTTATTGCCATACATCTTACTCCATTTGCACACACTGTATATAGACTTTTATGTTGTGTTATTGATTGTACTTTTGTTTATGTGTAACACTGTATTGTTTTTGTCGCACTACTGCTAGTGTCACTGCACATATAGAATCCTAGGTTCTGGAAATGACACAAGCGATCTCCAATCAATCAATATAAATGGTTGCGTGTGTGTTTGGCAGAGGGTATTGCCCGAGTCAGGGGAAAGTGTAGCTCTGTGAATTTCTTGCACAGAAACTATTATTTGTCAGAGAACACTATTTGTAGATCAGTGATTCTACACCTCACTTTGCTCAAGCTGATCCTCACCAATGGACTTGGATGTTATAGCAAAAATAAGTCAATTCGGGGCAGTTAGTTTGTCTTGCAAAGGAGAGCTAGGTGCAGAAGTTGATCTGATGTATTAACAGGCGAGTTAACCATTACTAACGGGCAGTTAACTATTCAACGGTGTCAGAAAGTACACCACAGACCAGACAGTGAACTGGAAATGTGTGGATACGTTGAATCTGGTCATATAACCTCATATTACAACCTGGATCAGTTTATTTCAATCAACTAGCTCATCAACATAGCAGGGCAACAAGTTTCCAGTTATCTTCTTTCACTGACCTGGCTTCATCAAATAATGTTATGCAGAACTGGGCCAATACAGGCACCACGCAAATAACCTGGGCCAATACAGGCACCACGCAAATAACCTGGGCCAATACAGGCACCACGCAAATAACCTGGGCCAATACAGGCACCACGCAAATAACCTGGGCCAATACAGGCACCACACAAATAACCTGGGCCAATACAGGCACCACGCAAATAACCTGGGCCAATACAGGCACCACGCAAATAACCTGGGCCAATACAGGCACCACGCAAATAACCTGGGCCAATACAGGCACCACGCAAATAACCTGGGCCAATACAGGCACACCGCAAATAACCTGGGCCAATACAGGCACCACGCAAATAACCTGGGCCAATACAGGCACCACGCAAATAACCTGGGCCATTACAGGCACACCGCAAATAACCTGGGCCAATACAGGCACCACGCAAATAACCTGGGCCAATACAGGCACCACGCAAATAACCTGGGCCAATACAGGCACCATTTAAATAACCTGGGCCAATACAGGCACCACGCAAATAACCTGGGCCAAAACAGGCACCACACAAATAACCTGGGCCAATACAGGCACCACGCAAGTAACCTGGGCCAATACAGGCACCACGCAAATAACCTGGGCCAATACAGGCACCACGCAAATAACCTGGGCCAATACAGGCACCACGCAAATAACCTGGGCCAATACAGGCACCACGCAAATAACCTGGGCCAATACAGGCACCACGCAAGTAACCTGGGCCAATACAGGCACCACGCAAATAACCTGGGCCAATACAGGCACCACGCAAATAACCTGGGCCAATACAGGCACCACGCAAATAACCTGGGCCAATACAGGCACCATTTAAATAACCTGGGCCAATACAGGCACCACGTAAAGAAATATGGGCTTAAAGATTTTTTTAAACACCAGGCAGTTTAGGCTTCATGTTGTGTGACTTTGCCTGTGAGATGATGAAGACAAAATGAATGGAATAATTTTTTCATTCATTTCTTTTCAGCTCTTTAGTAATGGACATGACAAAGTGGTTCTCAGAGACAATGCCTGTGAACAACATGTCAACATGGGTGTGAATTTATTTTGGACTAAATGGATAATTACTTGATGATTTTGTTTAAATGCCCTGACGAGGACATATCACAGTAAATGCTGTACGGTCAATGCAGGCGTTGGATTGACCATGCAACGCCTTTAAGAAAAGTATGAGTTCTCTGTGGATATTTGTTTTTATTTGTCATTTTCCAGCTTCACACAACCACTCATATTGTTCCTTGTTTGAAGTTGATAAGAGAGCAGCTTCACTCCTGAGTGTTGAATGGAAATCAAATCAATAAAAATCATTCTGATCATATAAGTCTTATATTTTATCATCAACATTCTAAATGCAGTCAGTGAGTTAGAACCAATCTGTCACGCCCTGACAAGAGAGAGTTTTTATTCTCTTATGTTGGTTAAGTCGGGTGTGACTAGGGTGGGTCATCTAGGTGATTAATGGTTTAGCTCTGACCCATCACTAAGTCCTGTCTTTCCCCACAGCTTAGCTCTGACCCATCACTAAGTCCTGTCTTTCCCCACAGCCTAGCTCTGACCCATCACTAAGTCCTGTCTTTCCCCACAGCTTAGCTCTGACCCATCACTAAGTCCTGTCTTTCCCCACAGCTTAGCTCTGACCCATCACTAAGTCCTGTCTTTCCCCACAGCTTAGCTCTGACCCATCACTAAGTCCTGTCTTTTCCCACAGCTTAGCTCTGACCCATCACTCTCCACAGCTTAGCTCTGACCCGTCACTAAGTCCTGTCTTTCTCCACAGCTTAGCTCTGACCCATCACTCTCCACAGCTTAGCTCTGACCCGTCACTAAGTCCTGTCTTTCTCCACAACTTAGCTCTGACCTGTCACTCCCCACAGCTTAGCTCTGACCCATCACAAAGTCCTGTCTTTCCCCACAGCTTAGCTCTGACCCGTCACTAAGTCCTGTCTTTCCCCACAGCTTAGCTCTGACCCGTCACTAAGTCCTGTCTTTCCCCACAGCTTAGCTCTGACACATCACTAAGTCCTGTCTTTCCCCACAGCTTAGCTCTGACCCATCACTAAGTCCTGTCTTTTCCCACAGCTTAGCTCTGACCCATCACTCTCCACAGCTTAGCTCTGACCCATCACTAAGTCCCGTCACTCCCCACAGCTTAACTCTGACCCATCACTAATTCCTGACTTTCCCCACAGCTTAGCTCTGACCCATCACTAAGTCCTGTCTTTCCCCACAGCTTAGCTCTGACCAATCACTAAGTCCTGTCACTCTCCACAGCTTAGCTCTGACCCATCACTAAGTCCTGTTTTTCTCCACAGCTTAGCTCTGACCCATCACTAAGTCCTGTCACTCTGCACAGCTTAGCTCTGACCCATCACTAAGTCCCGTCACTCCCCACAGCTTAACTCTGACCCATCACTAAGTCCTGTCACTCTCCACAGCTTAGCTCTAACCCATCACTAAGTCCTGTTTTTCTCCACAGCTTAGCTCTGACCCATCACTAAGTCCTGTCACTCTCCACAGCTTAGCTCTGACCCATCACTAAGTCCTGTCACTCTCCACAGCTTAGCTCTGACCCGTCAGTAAGTTCTGTCTTTCCCCACAGCTTAGCTCTGACCCATCACTAAGTCCTGTTTTTCTCCACAGCTTAGCTCTGACCCATCACTAAGTCCTGTCACTCTCCACAGCTTAGCTCTGACCCATCACTAAGTCCTGTTTTTCTCCACAGCCTAGCTCTGACCCATCACTAAGTCCTGTCACTCTCCACAGCTTAGCTCTGACCCATCACTAAGTCCTGTCACTCTCCACAGCTTAGGTCTGACCTGTCAGTAAGTCCTGTCTTTCCCCACAGCTTAGCTCTGACCCATCACTAAGTCCTGTTTTTCTCCACAGCTTAGCTCTGACCCATCACTAAGTCCTGTCACTCTCCACAGCTTAGCTCTGACCCGTCAGTAAGTCCTGTCTTTCCCCACAGCTTAGCTCTGACCCATCACTAAGTCCTGTTTTTCTCCACAGCTTAGCTCTGACCCATCACTAAGTCCTGTTTTTCTCCACAGCTTAGCTCTGACCCATCACTAAGTCCTGTCACTCTCCATAGCTTAGCTCTGACCCATCACTAAGTCCTGTCACTCTCCACAGCTTAGCTCTGACTCATCACTAAGTCCTGTCACTCTCCACAGCTTAGCTCTGACCCGTCACGAAGTCCTGTCACTCTACACAGCTTAGCTCTGACCCATCACTAAGTCCTGTCACTCTCCACAGCTTAGCTCTGACCCATCACTAAGTCCTGTCACTCTCCACAGCTTAGCTCTGACCCGTCACAAAGTCCTGTCACTCTCCACAGCTTAGCTCTGACCCATCACTAAGTCCTGTCACTCTCCACAGCTTAGCTCTGGCCCATCACTAAGTCCTGTTTTTCTCCACAGCTTAGCTCTGACCCGTCAGTAAGTCCTGTCTTTCCCCACAGCTTAGCTCTGACCCATCACTAAGTCCTGTTTTTCTCCACAGCTTAGCTCTGACCCATCACTAAGTCCTGTCACTCTCCACAGCTTAGCTCTGACCCATCACTAAGTCCTGTCACTCTCCACAGCCTAGCTCTGACCCATCACTAAGTCCTGTCACTCTCCACAGCTTAGCTCTGACCCATCACTAAGTCCTGTCACTCTCCACAGCTTAGGTCTGACCCGTCAGTAAGTCCTGTCTTTCCCCACAGCTTAGCTCTGACCCATCACTAAGTCCTGTTTTTCTCCACAGCTTAGCTCTGACCCATCACTAAGTCCTGTCACTCTCCACAGCTTAGCTCTGACCCGTCAGTAAGTCCTGTCTTTCCCCACAGCTTAGCTCTGACCCATCACTAAGTCCTGTTTTTCTCCACAGCTTAGCTCTGACCCATCACTAAGTCCTGTTTTTCTCCACAGCTTAGCTCTGACCCATCACTAAGTCCTGTCACTCTCCATAGCTTAGCTCTGACCCATCACTAAGTCCTGTCACTCTCCACAGCTTAGCTCTGACCCATCACTAAGTCCTGTCACTCTCCACAGCTTAGCTCTGAACCGTCACGAAGTCCTGTCACTCTACACAGCTTAGCTCTGACTCATCACTAAGTCCTGTCACTCTCCACAGCTTAGCTCTGACCCATCACTAAGTCCTGTTTTTCTCCACAGCTTAGCTCTGACCCATCACAAAGTCCTGTCACTCTCCACAGCTTAGCTCTGACCCGTCAGTAAGTCCTGTCTTTCCCCACAGCTTAGCTCTGACCCATCACTAAGTCCTGTTTTTCTCCTCAGCTTAGCTCTGACCCATCACTAAGTCCTGTTTTTCTCCACAGCTTAGCTCTGACCCATCACTAAGTCCTGTCACTCTCCACAGCTTAGCTCTGACCCATCACTAAGTCCTGTCACTCTCCACAGCTTAGCTCTGACCCATCACTAAGTCCTGTCACTCTCCACAGCTTAGCTCTGACCCGTCACAAAGTCCTGTCACTCTCCACAGCTTAGCTCTGACCCATCACTAAGTCCTGTCACTCTCCACAGCTTAGCTCTGACCCATCACTAAGTCCTGTCACTCTCCACAGCTTAGCTCTGACCCGTCACGAAGTCCTGTCACTCTCCACAGCTTAGCTCTGACCCATCACTAAGTCCTGTCACTCTCCACAGCTTAGCTCTGACCCATCACTAAGTCCTGTTTTTCTCCACAGCTTAGCTCTGACCCGTCACTAAGTCCTGTTTTTCTCCACAGCTTAGCTCTGACCCGTCACTAAGTCCTGTTTTTCTCCACAGCTTAGCTCTGACCCATCACTAAGTCCTGTTTTTCTCCACAGCTTAGCTCTGACCCATCACTAAGTCCTGTCACTCTCCACAGCTTAGCTCTGACCCATCACAAAGTCCTGTCACTCTCCACAGCTTAGCTCTGACCCGTCACAAAGTCCTGTCACTCTCCACAGCTTAGCTCTGACCCATCACTAAATCCTGTCACTCTCCACAGCTTAGCTCTGACCCATCACTAAGTCCTGTCACTCTCCACAGCTTAGCTCTGACCCATCACTAAGTCCTGTCACTCTCCACAGCTTAGCTCTGACCCATCACTAAGTCCTGTCACTCTCCACAGCTTAGCTCTGACCCGTCACGAAGTCCTGTCACTCTCCACAGCTTAGCTTTTTTTGAAAGGCACTTTAAATCTGGTTTTATTATAATTATGTAAATGAGTTATTCTAATAAATTTCATCTACAATGTAAAACCTCCCATCTCCTTATAACATCCCTTCATCTATCAAAGAAGCCTTCAAATCTGCACAATGTAAAACAGAATAAAAAAACAATTAGCTACAATCATAATTTAACTAATTGTTATCGTCTTCATTCAGACATTAATGAATATATTTTATATAGTATTCATATTGTCAGTAGTTAAGGGATAGTTGTGATTGTGAGGAGTCCACTTGCTTGTAGTTTAGATCTTGGCATTCAGCAGTATAGTTTTCAAATTCAAAGTTTGCGTCTCTACCTCCAGTTGATTCATTTCTGTTTCTAAATTAGTTTTTCTAGGAGCAGCACTTATTTTTTCAACATTAAGACCTCCTTGGTCGTAACCTTGCCTTTCTCCTGAAAGTGAAGACAATTGCAACAAATTGCAGTTAAGTTAGACATATAGGGTCTCCTAAGGGACTTCAATTGATATCCTAGTTTGTTCTCCGTATTCTCTCTGATATGAGTGGCATTTCACTCCCCCATCACCTGACTTACATTACCAACATATGACAGCTGACAAAGTGTATGGCATGCGTCTGCAAGTTGTGTTTGAAGAGGTCTCTGTGTCCTCAGTGACATATGCAATTCATGTAATACATATGATAATAATATGTAATACATGAGCTAAACAATCTTGTCTTTGCCTACCATATTATTTCCCCCCAGGGCTCCGGTCCAACTTCCAGGAAGTGTTCCAGGCTTAGGTTTTTTCCATTTATGTTTTAAGGATGGACGTTAGCACATATAGCTCATTAGTCAGTATGTGTTACACCTGTGCTGGTTGCCATCTCGTTAGTGGGAAGGTGGTTCACCTGTGCTGCTATTTAAGAGTGGGGGGCCCAGTGTTTTAGTTGATTTCCCTGGTTTTGTTTTCGCTCCATTTTTTATTTTTATTTATTTTATTTTTGCGTTCTGTCTTTAAGTTTTGTGGGGGGGGGGTATCTTTCGTGTTCCTGTTCTTGGTCAATTTAGTGGGCGGCACTCATGGTGCGTGTCTTTCAGGTCCCAGTTGTTGTTGCTAGTCAACTTTCAGTGGACACCTCCATGAGTGTCTTTCAGATCCTTAAACCTGTTTTGGTTGTTGGTCAGGGATTCTTTGTTAGTTACCGCCTTCTGTTTGAGTGACATCTTGCTGGGGATAAATAAAATGGCTGCTTATCCAGGATACTGTTAACCCCATGAGTATGGAAGTCTCAAGTCACCTATTCAGAAGGTCTGAAGGTCATCAGCTAGAAAGATGTGTCGGCATCGAGTAATTGTCTCTGGCCCCCTCCCAGTTAGGGGGAGTGATGAGCTCTACAGCAGAGTCTCACAACTCAATCGCTGGTTGAAAACTGTTTTCTGCCCCTCCCAAAAGATAGAATTTGTAGATAATTGACCCTCTTTCTGGGACTCGCCCACAAACAGGACCAAGCCTGACCTGCTGAGGAGTGATGGACTCCATCCTGGCTGGAGGGGTGCTCTCATCTTATCTACCAACATAGACAGGGCTCTAACTCTTCTAGCTCCACAATGAAATAGGGTGCAGGCCAGGCAGCAGGCTGTTAGCCAGCCTGCCAGCATAGTGGAGTCTGCCACTAGCACAGTCAGTGCTTCAAAGGCAGTTATAGTCAATGAACTGATCACTGATCATAATCTTGATGTGATTGGCCTGATTGAAACATGGCTTAAGCCTGATGAATTTACTGTGTTAAAAGAGGCCTCACCTCCTGGCTACACTAGTGACCATATCCCCCGTGCATCCCGCAAAGGCGAATGTGTTGCTAAGATAGCAAATTTCAATTTACAAAAAAATAAATGACGTTTTCGTCTTTTGGGCTTCTGGTCATGAAATCTATGCAGCCTACTCAATCACTTTTTATAGCTACTGTTTACAGGCCTCCTGGGCCACATACAGCGTTCCTCGTTGAGTTCCCTAAATTCCTTTCCGACCTTGTAGTCATAGCAGATAATATTCTAATCTTTGATGATTTTAATATTCACATGGAAAAGTCCACAGACCCACTCCAAAAGGATTTCGGAGCCATCATCGACTCAGTGGGTTTTGTCCAACATGTCTCTGGACCTACTCACTGTCACAGTCATACTCTGGACCTAGTTTTGTCCCATGGAATAAATGTTGTGAATCTTAATGTTTTTCCTCATAATCCTGGACTATCAGACCACCATTTTATTACGTTTGCAATTGCAACAAATATTCTGCTCAGACCACAACCAAGGAACATCAAAAGTCGTGCTATAAATTCACAGACAACACAAAGATTCCTTGATGTCCTTCCAGACTCCCTCTGTCTACCCAAGGACGTCAGAGGACAAAAATCAGTTAACCACCTAACTGAGGAACTCAATTTAACCTTGCGCAATACCCTAAATGCAGTTGCACCCCTAAAAACTAAAAACATTTCTCATAAGAAACTAGCTCCCTGGTACACAGAAAATACCCGAGCTCTGAAGCAAGCTTCCAGAAAATTGGAACGGAAACGGTGTCACACCAAACTGGAAGTCTTCCAACTAGCTTGGAAAGACAGTCCCGTGCAGTACCGAAGAGCCCTTACTGCTGCTCGATCATCCTATTTTTCCAACTTAATTGAGGAAAATAAGAACAATCCGAAATTCCTTTTTGATACTGTCGCAAAGCTAACTAAAAAGCAGCATCCCCCAAGAGAGGATGGCTTTCACTTCAGCAGTAATAAATTCATGAACTTCTTTGAGGAAAAGATCATGATTATTAGAAAGCAAATTACGGACTCCTCTTTAAATCTGCATATTCCTTCAAAGCTCAGTTGTCCTGAGTCTGCACAACTCTGCCAGGACCTAGGATCTGGAGAGACACTTAAGTGTTTTAGTACTATATCTCTTGAGGAAATTACTTTTAAAGAACGACCAGGCATCCTCGACTGACGGGATGAGGTCAATATCCTTCCAGGATACCCGGGCCAGGTTGATTAGAAAGGCCTGCTCGCAGAAGTGTTTTAGGGAGCGTTTGACAGTGATGAGGGGTGGACGTTTGATTGCGGACCCGTAGCGGATGCAGGCAATGAGGCAGTGATCACTGAGATCCTGATTGAAGACAGCGGAGGTGTATTTGGACGGCCAGTTGGTCAGGATAATATCTATGAGGGTGCCCATGTTTACGGATTTAGGGTTGTACCTGGTGTGTTCCTTGATAATTTGTGTGAGATTGAGGGCATAGCTTAGATTGTAGGACTGCCGGGGTGTTAAGCATGTCCCAGTTTAGGTCACCTAACACAACAAACTCTGAAAATAGATGGGGGAAATCAATTCACATATGGTGTCCAGGGCACAGCTGGGAGCTGGGGGGGGGGGGGGGTTCTATAACAGGCGACAACAGTGAGAGACGTATTACTGGAGAGATTCATTTTTAAAATTAATTAGAAGCTTGAACTGTTTGGGCATAGACCTGGAAAGTTTGACAAAACTTTGCAGGCTATCTCTGCAGTAGATTGCAACTCCTCTCCATTTGGCAGTTCTATCTTGACAGAAAATGTCAGAGTTAGGGATGGAAATGTCAGGGTTTTTGGTGGTTTTCCTAAACCAGGATTCAGACACGGCTAAGACATCAGGGTTGGCGGAGTGTGCTAAAGCAGTGAGTAAAACAAACTTAGGGAGGAGGCTTCTGATGTTAACATGCATGAAGCCAAGGCTTTTACAGTTACAGAAGTTCCCGAATGAGAGCGCCTGGGGCCTGGGATAACCTCCACATCACCCGAGGAACAGAGGAGGAGTAGGATGAGGGGACGGCTAAAAGCTAACAGAACTGGTCGTCTACTGTGTTGGGGACAGAGAATAAAAGGAGCAGATTTCTGTGACGTGGCAGGATAGATGTATTGTTTAGTGTTGTGTTGTGGCTGCTGGTAAGCATCCCACTTGTTTTTTTTTACATGCTAATATCGCCACTGCCGTTAACAGGAAGCCAGTGTAGAGAGGCTAACACTGGAGGAATAATATGATCACATCTTTTGATTCCAGTCAAGATTCTAGTAGCTGTTTTTTAGCACTAACTGAAGTTTATTTAGTGCTTTATCCGGTTGCCTGGAAAGTAGAGCTTTGCCGTAGTCTAATAGGCACAGATGAGCTTTTCTGCATCATTTTTGAAGAAAAAGTTTCAGATTTTTACAATGTTATAAAGAAGGAAAATTAAACATGGGACCAGCATTTTACATTTATATTTTTGTTCCGTGTATATATAATCCGGACTCTTACACTGCTCGTTCTAATATTTATATATTTCTTAATTCCATTATTTTACTTTTTAGATTTTTGTGTATTGTTCTGTATTGTTAGATATTACTGCACTGTTGGAGCTAGGAACACAAGCATTTTGCCACACCCGCAAATATGTGTATTTGACCAATACATTTAGATTTAATTTGATTAGAAATGTTATTTTAAGAATATGTTTACAGTGTGCCAAACAAAGGATAAACTAATTATTATGGTTGGACCAATCTCATCCATGATTGGACATTCATTCTTCCGCAATAAATTACTGACAGCTCTTCCCACCAATTATGTCTTCTAAGGGAAGCGGAACTGGAGAGTGTTTTTTCACTCTACAATACACAGACAGACACAAACAGACCAAAGACAGTACTGTATGAAGATAGGCTGAAACTGCTTCTTCAATAGAAATCCCCGATCACGTGTCATGGCGACGTTCGCTCGCTAGATACACGTCATCGGGTCTCATCGTGCAGAACTGCGCATGTGCAGTCCGTCAAAAATAAACGTCAGTCCCTAGATATAAAGTTACTTTTGACATAAATGTAAACGTAATATTTTGTCACCTTCACGACGTTCGGGGTAATAACATGTTCAACTACTTCATACATTAACTCGAATCTAGGTTGTGTTTTTAGATTTCGAGAAAATGAACAACTACGGAAGAAGTTTTAAATTCTCTCATTGACTTCTGAAACCCCAAACGCCGACCTGGTCCGTTTGATCTGTTTCTCAGTCGTACCCGGAAGTCCCGTATTGCTGCGCCTCTGGGTTAAGGCGGTAGAAACTGTGCGGACAGACCGTCGCTAGCTTACAGTTGATAAACGAATTTAGCTACAATGGGGTAAGTGACAAAGTATTGTTATCGTTTTGATCAACGGCGTTATTTCATGTTTAATAACTTTGGCCTTATCACATTTGCTAAATCTTGCTACTCAAACACCTGTCTGTAGTCTATAAGGTTTCGCAGATAGGTGCGGGATTCCTTAGCTAGCTGTTATTAGCTAGCATTACATAGCTAATAAATGACCTAGCTTGCTAAATTAATCTACTTTTGTATTTCAAGATGATTCCATCTAAAAAATGTTTTTTGTTTTTCACGTGATGTTGCACAGTCTAAACTGATCCAATAGTTAGTTTGTTATCCAGCTGGTTAACGTCGTGATATCAACTTTTTTATTTTTTTTTTTATTAGTATTTAGTGTTTTTTACCTAACGTAGTTATTTCTTAGTCACAAATCAATCAATCAAATGTGTTTATAAAGACATTTTTATATCAGCCGATGTTACGTGCTGTACAGAAACCCAGCCTAAACCCCCAAACAGCAAGCAATGCAGATGTCTTAGTCCCCAGTCTTCTGCCCATCTAAACAGACAAGCAACTATTTTCACGGCTGGTTCGCTAGCTTTAACCAGATGCATGAGTTGAATTCTGCCTATGCTTGCATTTTGTACATCAAACAGATGTGTTTACTACAAAACATCACAAAGCAAGAAGAAATTCCCACCAGCAGTTATCTGTATTCTTCCATCAAACATCTTGTTACACAAGGAGACCAATAAGGAGCCTTTCCCTGGGAACTCGCTCATCATTCAGGCCTGTCTGCATCTCTGTGGAAAGATCAAGCCTTTTATTGATGTCAGTGACTTTTCTTTTGGATGTACAATGGTAGATGAATTGAAGAAATGACTTATGCACATTGTATAACCTATTCTAGTATATAGTCAGGCTAATTCAGAGTCATATTCACAAGGCACCAAATGGAGAAGACTGAAACAAGAGGGACTGAACTTAAAAATAAATGTAAATGTTAGTTTTTTTTCTGTTTCTAAACGTCTTGCTACGGTGTGCACTGATGAATAGAACCCAGGTTACTGTGAGCCTGGCCTGACCTACATATATCCTCAGTTCCAGAAGGATAGACATTTATTTAGAGATCATGATTCACAGTGACTTCTTAAAGGAGCAGTTATCAAAAGGAGAGAGAGAGAGTAAAAACACCACGTGACTTTATGCTAAAGTCTAGATCAGTGTAGGTTTGATTCTAGCTCTGGTCCAGGACAATTACTAGCATTTTTCTGATGTTGAGCCTTCTTCAAGGCCTTCTTCAAGGCACAGCATCAGCTAGCGTCACAAACACCCTGGACCAGAGCTAGTTCCATCATGCCTTATTAATGATGTTACCCTGGACTAGAGCTAGTTCCATCATGCCTTATCAATGATGTTACCCTGGACTAGAGCTAGTTCCATCATGCCTTATCAATGATGTTACCCGGTACTAGAGCTAGTTCCCTCATGTGTAATTTATGTTTACAGTATACTGTCTTCTAGTTTGCCATCTAGGTGTTGCTGACCTCCTATGGAAGTGGACCTCCTCCCTCCAGAAGCGCCATGCGAGGGTATCACTCCAAGCTGGACTCATCCTCCTCTGCTGGGGGTACGGGTGGCTCCATGCCCCTGAGCCTGGCCGTGGAGACGGAGAAAGCCCAGGCATTGCTCCAGACCTTCTCCTCTGCCTCCCTACTGGCCAGCACTGCGCTGGGGGCCTTCTGTGTGCTGGCTGACCACGTCATGCAGCTGACCCTACTCCAACAGCACCTGTGGCTGCGGGCAGTGCTAGACAACACCGTCCATTGTCTGATAGGCCTCTGGTCCTGGGCTATCGTCATTGGCCTCAAGAAGAAGAGTGACTTCTATGAAGTTATCTTAGCAGGGATACTGGCCTCTGTTATAGACCTGGATCACTTCTATATGGCTGGCTCTCTGTCGCTCAAAGTAAGAAAGATTTCTGTAAAGTTCTCCCTTTGGTTTTCAGCGTCAGTTATAGATTAGTGTGCTACATTTTCACAGACAAAAGATTAGGACTAATAAGCATGCTCAATGAAGATCTCCATTGGAACAACCTTAGTTCAGTACTAGGCCTAATCTGTGTCTGGGAATCTGGCCCACAGTGTTCATGAAGGAATGTAGAATAGAAACATAAACAATAACCTATGTTTTCTGCCTGTTTCCCCCTCCAGGCAGCCACCAGCCTGCCCAACCGCCCCCCCCTCCACTGCTCCTCTCTAATCCCTGTCCTCTGCTTCTCTCTGAGGCTGGTGCTGTGGCTGGGCAGGCTAAAGGACTCGTGGTGTTCTCTGCCCTGGCTGCTGTTTATCTCCCTGGCCTCACACCACATCCGAGACGGGGTCCGCCATGGCCTGTGGGTGTGTCCGTTCGGCAACACGGCCCCCATCTCCTATTGGCTGTATGTGAGCATCACAGCCACCCTGCCACACCTGTGCTCTGTGCTCATGTACCTGACAGGAACTCGAGACGTGATCTCCACCAAGCACGGCATCGCCATTGACATCTGATGGAAGGGCCAACACTACGCCTCCCTAATAGCACCCTATTCCCTATATAGTGCACTATTATTGACCAGAACCCTATTCCTTATGTAGTGTACTACTATTGACCAGAACCCTATTCCCTATATAGCGCACTACTATTGACCAGAACCCTATTCCTTATGTAGTGTACTACTACAGACCAGAGCCCTATTCCCTATATAGTGCACTACTACAGACCAGAGCCCTATTCCCTATATAGTGCACTACTACAGGCCAGAGCCCTATTCCCCATATAGTGAATAGGGCTCTGGTCAATAGTAGTACACTATATAGGGAATAGGGTTCTATAGGGATCTGGTCTAAAGTAGTGCACTATATAGGGAATAGGGTCCTATAGGGCTCTGGTCTAAAGTAGTGCACTATATAGGGAATAGGGCTCTGGTCTGTAGTAGTGCACTATATAGGGAATAGGGTTCTATAGGGATCTGGTCTAAAGTAGTGCACTATATAGGGAATAGGGCTCTGGTCTAAAGTAGTGCACTATATAGGGAATAGGGCTCTGGTCTGTAGTAGTGCACTATATAGGGAATAGGGCTCTGGTCAATAGTAGTGCACTATGAAGGGAATAAGGTGCCATTTGGGACACCGGTAAACCCCACACTGCCTCAGCCTCACTCGTCTATTTTCTTCACACCACGGGAGTGATCACGTCTTCTTCCTCCACCACCTCCCCACTAAACTGCCTCCTCCCTCCCTCCCTCTAGTCCGTCACTCTCAGGCTGGGAGGCTGTGTCCTGTGTGACTGTCAGTGCAGTAGTGTGTGGAAGTGCTTGATGTCGAGCTGTGAGGTATTTTATAGCCTTGTAATTACCAGACTGATTACTGCTGTGCTGCCAGTGTAGCTAAGCAGAATGTAAGGAGGAGTCGGATGGTTGTACGAGGGTATTTTACTGACGGGGTCAAAGGGTAAGGCGACATTCTAATTCTCTACTCTTCTCCTGAAGTGTCCACTTGGATGGAATGGAAGGTTCTAGGGAACAGAGCAGTACATTATGAAGCTGAAGGTCCTAGGGAGCAGAGCAGTACATTATGAAGCTGAAGGTCCTAGGGAACAGAGCAGTACATTATGAAGCTGAAGGTCCCAGGGAACAGAGCAGTACATTATGAAGCTGAAGGTCCCAGGGAACAGAGCAGTACATTATGAAGCTGAAGGTCCCAGGGAACAGAGCAGTACATTATGAAGCTGAAGGTCCTAGGGAACAGAGCAGTACATTATGAAGCTGAAGGTCCCAGGGAACAGAGCAGTACATTATGAAGCTGAAGGTCCTAGGGAACAGAGCAGTACATTATGAAGCTGAAGTCCCAGGGAACAGAGCAGTACATTATGAAGCTGAAGGTCCTAGGGAACAGAGCAGTACATTATGAAGCTGAAGGTCCCAGGGAACAGAGCAGTATATTATGAAGCTGAAGGTCCTAGGGAACAGAGCAGTACATTATGAAGCTGAAGGTCCCAGGGAACAGAGCAGTACATTATGAAGCTGAAGGTTCTAGGGAACAGAGCAGTATATTATGAAGCTGAAGTCCCAGGGAACAGAGCAGTACATTATGAAGCTGAAGGTCCTAGGGAACAGAGCAGTACATTATGAAGCTGAAGGTCCCAGGGAACAGAGTAGTACATTATGAAGCTGAAGGTCCTAGGGAACAGAGCAGTACATTATGAAGCTGAAGGTCCCAGGGAACAGAGCAGTACATTATGAAGCTGAAGGTCCCAGGGAACAGAGCAGTACATTATGAAGCTGAAGGTCCCAGGGAACAGAGCAGTACGTTATGAAGCTGAAGGTCCTAGGGAACAGAGCAGTACATTATGAAGCTGAAGGTCCCAGGGAACAGAGCAGTACATTATGAAGCTGAAGGTCCCAGGGAACAGAGCAGTACATTATGAAGCTGAAGGTCCCAGGGAACAGAGCAGTACATTATGAAGCTGAAGGTCCCAGGGAACAGAGCAGTACGTTATGAAGCTGAAGGTCCTAGGGAACAGAGCAGTACATTATGAAGCTGAAGGTCCCAGGGAACAGAGCAGTACATTATGAAGCTGAAGGTCCCAGGGAACAGAGCAGTACATTATAAGTGTTTCTTATTGGTGGAGCCTCCAGTTGCTGCCTGATATTAAGTGATGATGTAGTACTCATTAGGTGATGTCATGTTTTAACATATGTTTTAATGAAAGGCCGAGGCTTTCTGTGTTAAGATTTGTTTTTATCTATATAATCGAGGGAAGATGACATTTGGAGAAACGCTGTTTAAACATTCCTTTAAAATGTTCCTACTTTGTGATCATAATATTTGAGTTGTATTAGTCGGGTGTTCTGATGAGAGGGTGAACAGCTGTGGGTATATTCACTAGGTACTGAACGGAGTAAGACAGGTTTAAAACAGGCCCGGGATTTAACCTGAACTTGTTTAAAAATAAACACTTGTTTTTTTTTGTTGTTGCAAAACTTCTTGCTTTGCAAAATGTTTCGCTAAATTGTGCACTATGAATATACTGTGGCTGTGTGCTGCAGTTTGACCACCTGGCCTGCAGAGGGCATCGATGAGTCAACTTATATATATACACTATTATGTTTAACCATATGTCATGTCCATTATCATTATGCATCAAGATAATTATTGCTGCTGTCTTTATTCACAGTGTGTACTGGATGAAATATGTTTCATCATTCACATGTATTTATTTCAGCATTTGATTAGTTTGAATATTATTTATTGAATTAGAATTTTAAATGTTAAGTACACTACACTGTATGTGGACACCTGCTCGTCCAACATCTCGTTCCAAAATCATGGGCATTAATATGGAGTTGGTCCCCTCTTTGCTGCTATAACAGCCTCTCATGGGAAGTTTTTCCACTAGATGTTGGAACATTGATGTGGGGACTTGCTTCCATTCAGCCACAAGAGTATTAGTGAGGTTGGACACTGATATTGGGCGATTAGGCCTGGCTCAGAGTCGGCGTTCCAATTTATCTGAAAGGTGTTTGATGGGGTTGAGATCAGGGTTCTGTACAGGCCAGTCAAGTTCTTCCTCACCGCTCTCGACCATCCATTTCTGTATGAACTTCTCTTTGGGCACGGGGGCATTGTCAAGCTGGAACAGGAAATGGTCTTCCCCAAACTGTTGCCACAAAGTTGGAAGCACAGAATCATCTAGAATGTCATTGTATGCTGTAGCGTTAAGATTTCCCTTCACTGGAACTAAGAGGCCTAAACCATTAAAACCATCCCCAGAACATTATTCCTCCTCCACCAAACTTTACAGCTGTGTTGGGGCAGGTAGCGCTCTCCTGGCATCCGCCAAACCCAGATTCGTCCGTTGGACTGCCAGATGGTGACGCGTTTCCACTGCTCCAAAGTCGGCGAACTTTAAACCACTCCAGCCAACGCTTGGCATTGCGCATGGTGATCTTAGGCTTGTGTGCGGCTGCTCGGCCATGGAAACCCATTTCATGAAGCTTCAGACAAACGGTTCTTAACATGACATTGCTTCCAGAGGCAGTTTGGAACTCTGTAGTGAGTGTTGCAACCGAGGACAGACGATGCTTCAGCACTCGGCGATCCCGTTCTGTGAGCTTGTGTGGCCTACCACTTCACAGCTGAGCCGTTGTTGCTCCTAGACGTTTCCACTTCACAATACAGCACTTACAGTTGACCAGGACAGCTCTAGCAGGGCAGAAATTTGACGAACTGACTTGTTGGACAGGTGGCATCCTATGACTGCTCTACTGGCAATGTTTGTCTACGGAGATTGCATGGCTGTGTGCTCAATTATTAATTATTTTAATACAGTTATGAACGGGTTGTGGCTGATATAGCCAAATCCACTAATTTAAAGGGGTGTCCACATACTTTTGTGTATATATATAGTGTATATCTTATTTTGATATTGGTACCTTGTGTTGTAAAGACTGGATGGATTCAAAGTTGTTCTTTTTCCTAAATAAATCTGTGCCCTGGACCACTCAGTATGCTAAGTAATGTGTCCGTGTGGACTTTGAAGCGGTTTATGGGCGTGAGTGGGTGTTGCTCGAGATGCCCTGGAATAATACATGTTGGTAAGAATCAGTCTGCCGCTCGGAGCAAGGCCTCGGAGGAGCTCCCAGGATACAACAGGAGTCTGCCTCCTCATAACAACATGCCCAATCAGTTATCATTACAACAGAACATGACCAATCAATATGAATGCATCTGATTATTATTATATTTTCATCAGAAAAGGCAGGAAGTCTGTCTACCAGTGACAGAATGTTGATTTAACAGTTGAATAGGTATTTTTACAAATAGACATTTTGAACCTTTACTTTGTAACTGTTCCTGTGTGTCAGTCTGTCTCTTCTGAGATGGCTCTCCATTGGCCAGGGTTGAGTAGTAACAGAACCCCATTACTACCACTGACACAAACAGATTCTTCTGAGATGGCTCTCCATTGACCAGGGTTGAGTAGTAACAGAACCCCATTACTACCACTGACACAAACAGATTCTTCTGAGATGGCTCTCCATTGACCAGGGTTGAGTAGTAACAGAACCCCATTACTACCACTGACACAAACAGATTCTTCTGAGATGGCTCTCCATTGACCAGGGTTGAGTAGTAACAGAACCCCATTACTACCACTGACACAAACAGATTCTTCTGAGATGGCTCTCCATTGACCAGGGTTGAGTAGTAACAGAACCCCATTACTACCACTGACACAAACAGATTCTTCTGAGATGGCCTTCTCTATTTAACTGCAGTCACTGACCCTCCTTAAGGCTAAGTGCCCTGCTTACAGGAAACAGGAAATGCTGCCCCGGTCGGACAGGAAGGACAGTGTCCTCTGTCCAGGACAGGGACTGGTGCCAAGACAGCCAGAGGCAGAGTGGAACAACCTCGCATAGAGGGAAGTGTTATGGGACTTTGTTATGGAGAGGAGGGTTATGGGATTCTTTCAGGGAGAGGAGGGTTATGGGATTCTGTCAGGGACTAGAGGGTTATGGGACTGTCAGGGAGAGGAGGGTTATGGGAATCTGTTAGGGAGAGGAGGGTTATGGGACTGTCAGGGAGAGGAGGGCTATGGGACTATGTTAGGGAGAGGAGGGTTATGGGACTGTCAGGGAGAGGAGGGTTATGGGACTGTCAGGGAGAGGAGGGTTACGGGATTCTGTCAGGGAGAAGAGGGTTATGGGATTCTGTCAGGGAGAAGAGGGTTATGGGATTCTGTCAGGGAGAAGAGGGTTATGGGATTCTGTCAGGGAGAGGAGGGTTATGGGATTCTGTCAGGGAGAGGAGGGTTATGGGACTGTCAGGGAGAGGAGGGTTGTGGCTCACAGTCGGCGTTCCAATTTATCCCAAAGGTGTTCAATGGGGTTGAGGTCAGGGCTATGTGCAGGTCAGTCAAGTTCTTCCACACATCTCGACAAACCATTTCTGTATGGAACTCGTTTTGTGCACAGTGGCATTAACATGCTGAAACAGGAAAGGGCCTTCCCCAAAAATTTGCAAGCACAGAATCGTTGTAAGCACCTTCCTGTCCGACCGGGGCAGCATTTCCTGTTTCCTGTAAGCAGGGCACCTAGCCTTAAGGAGGGTCAGTGACTGCAGTTAAATAGAGAAGGCCATCTCAGAAGAATCTGTTTGTGTCAGTGGTAGTAATGGGGTTCTGTTACTACTCAACCCTGGTCAATGGAGAGCCATCTCAGAAGAATCTGTTTGTGTCAGTGGTAGTAATGGGGTTCTGTTACTACTCAACCCTGGTCAATGGAGAGCCATCTCAGAAGAGACAGACTGACACACAGGAACAGTTACAACGTAAAGGTTCAAAACGTCTATTTGTAAAAATACCTATTCAACTGTTAAATCAATAGTCTGTCACTGGTAGACAGACTTCCTGCCTTTTCTGATGAAAATATAATAATCAGATGCATTCATTTTGATTGGTCATGTTCTGTCAGGGAGAGGAGGGTTATGGGACTGTCAGGGAGAGGAGGGTTATGGGACTGTCAGGGAGAGGAGGGTTATGGTACTCTGTTAGGGAGAGGAGGGTTATGGGACTGTCAGAGAGATGAGGGTTATGGGACTGTCAGGGAGAGGAGGGTTATGGGACTGTCAGGGAGAGGAGGGTTATGGGACTGTCAGGGAGAGGAGGGGCATGGGACTGTCAGGGAGAGGAGGGTTATGGGACTGTCAGGGGGAGGAGGGTTATGGGACTGTCAGGGAGAGGAGGGTTATGGGACTGTTAGGGAGAGGAGGGTTATGGGACTCTGTCAGGGAGAGGAGGGTTATGGGACTCTGTTAGGGAGAGGAGGGTTATGGGACTCTGTTAGGGAGAGGAGGGTTATGGGACTCTGTTAGGGAGAGGAGGGTTATGGGACTCTGTTAGGGAGAGGAGGGTTATGGGACTCTGTCAGGGAGAGGAGGGTTATGGGACTGTCAGGGAGAGGAGGGTTATGGGACTGTCAGGGAGAGGAGGGTTATGGGACTCTGTCAGGGAGAGGAGGGTTATGGGACTCTGTTAGGGAGAGGAGGGTTATGGGACTCTGTTAGGGAGAGGAGGGTTATGGGACTCTGTTAGGGAGAGGAGGGTTATGGGACTCTGTTAGGGAGATGAGGGTTATGGGACTGTTAGGGAGTGGAGGGTTATGGGACTGTTAGGGAGAGGAGAGTTATGGGACTCTGTCAGGGAGAGGAGAGTTATGGGACTCTGTCAGGGAGAGGAGGGTTATGAGACTGTCAGGGATAGGAGGGTTATGGGACTGTTAGGGAGAGGAGGGTTATGGGACTCTGTCAGGGAGAGGAGGGTTATGGGACTCTGTCAGGGAGAGGAGGGTTATGGGACTCTGTCAGGGAGAGGAGGGTTATTGGACTGTCAGGGAGAGGAGGGTTATGGGACTGTTAGGGATAGGAGGGTTATGGGACTGTCAGAGAGAGGATGGTTATGGGGCTGTCAGGGAGAGGAGGGTTATGGGACTGTCAGGGAGAGGAGGGTTATGGGACTCTGTTAGGGAGAGGAGGGTTATGGGACTGTCAGAGAGATGAGGGTTATGGGACTGTCAGGGAGAGGAGGGTTATGGGACTGTCAGGGAGAGGAGGGTTATGGGGCTGTCAGGGAGAGGAGGGTTATGGGACTGTCAGGGAGAGGATGGTTATGGGGCTGTCAGGGAGAGGAGGGTTATGGGACTGTCAGGGAGAGGAGGGTTATGGGACTGTCAGGGAGAGGAGGGTTATTGTACTCTGTTAGGGAGAGGAGGGTTATGGGACTGTCAGGGAGAGGAGGGTTATGGGACTGTCAGGGAGAGGAGGGTTATGGGACTGTCAGGGAGAGGATGGTTATGGGGCTGTCAGGGAGAGGAGGGTTATGGGACTGTCAGGGAGAGGAGGGTTATGGGACTGTCAGGGAGAGGAGGGTTATTGTACTCTGTTAGGGAGAGGAGGGTTATGGGACTGTCAGGGAGAGGAGGGTTATGGGACTGTCAGGGAGAGGAGGGTTATGGGACTGTCAGGGAGAGGAGGGTTATGGGACTGTCAGGGAGAGGAGGGGCATGGGACTGTCAGGGGGAGGAGGGTTATGGGACTGTCAGGGGGAGGAGGGTTATGGGACTGTCAGGGAGAGGAGGGTTATGGGACTGTTAGGGAGAGGAGGGTTATGGGACTCTGTCAGGGAGAGGAGGGTTATAGGACTCTGTCAGGGAGAGGAGGGTTATGGGACTCTGTCAGGGAGAGGAGGGTTATGGGACTCTGTTAGGGAGAGGAGGGTTATGGGACTCTGTTAGGGAGAGGAGGGTTATGGGACTCTGTCAGGGAGAGGAGGGTTATGGGACTCTGTCAGGGAGAGGAGGGTTATGGGACTGTTAGGGATAGGAGGGTTATGGGACTGTCAGAGAGAGGATGGTTATGGGGCTGTCAGGGAGAGGAGGGTTATGGGACTGTCAGGGAGAGGAGGGTTATGGGACTCTGTTAGGGAGAGGAGGGTTATGGGACTGTCAGAGAGATGAGGGTTATGGGACTGTCAGGGAGAGGAGGGTTATGGGACTGTCAGGGAGAGGAGGGTTATGGGGCTGTCAGGGAGAGGAGGGTTATGGGACTGTCAGGGAGAGGATGGTTATGGGGCTGTCAGGGAGAGGAGGGTTATGGGACTGTCAGGGAGAGGAGGGTTATGGGACTGTCAGGGAGAGGAGGGTTATTGTACTCTGTTAGGGAGAGGAGGGTTATGGGACTGTCAGGGAGAGGAGGGTTATGGGACTGTCAGGGAGAGGAGGGTTATGGGACTGTCAGGGAGAGGATGGTTATGGGGCTGTCAGGGAGAGGAGGGTTATGGGACTGTCAGGGAGAGGAGGGTTATGGGACTGTCAGGGAGAGGAGGGTTATTGTACTCTGTTAGGGAGAGGAGGGTTATGGGACTGTCAGGGAGAGGAGGGTTATGGGACTGTCAGGGAGAGGAGGGTTATGGGACTGTCAGGGAGAGGAGGGTTATGGGACTGTCAGGGAGAGGAGGGGCATGGGACTGTCAGGGGGAGGAGGGTTATGGGACTGTCAGGGGGAGGAGGGTTATGGGACTGTCAGGGAGAGGAGGGTTATGGGACTGTTAGGGAGAGGAGGGTTATGGGACTCTGTCAGGGAGAGGAGGGTTATAGGACTCTGTCAGGGAGAGGAGGGTTATGGGACTCTGTCAGGGAGAGGAGGGTTATGGGACTCTGTTAGGGAGAGGAGGGTTATGGGACTCTGTTAGGGAGAGGAGGGTTATGGGACTCTGTCAGGGAGAGGAGGGTTATGGGACTCTGTCAGGGAGAGGAGGGTTATGGGACTCTGTTAGGGAGAGGAGGGTTATGGGACTCTGTTAGGGAGAGGAGGGTTATGGGACTCTGTTAGGGAGAGGAGGGTTATGGGACTCTGTTAGGGAGAGGAGGGTTATGGGACTGTTAGGGAGTGGAGGGTTATGGGACTGTTAGGGAGAGGAGGGTTATGGGACTCTGTCAGGGAGAGGAGGGTTATGAGACTGTCAGGGATAGGAGGGTTATGGGACTGTTAGGGAGAGGAGGGTTATGGGACTCTGTCAGGGAGAGGAGGGTTATGGGACTCTGTCAGGGAGAGGAGGGTTATGGGACTCTGTCAGGGAGAGGAGGGTTATGGGACTCTGTTAGGGAGAGGAGGGTTATGGGACTCTGTTAGGGATAGGAGGGTTATGGGACTGTCAGGGAGAGGAGGGTTATGGGACTGTCAGGGAGAGGAGGGTTATTGTACTCTGTTAGGGAGAGGAGGGTTATGGGACTGTCAGAGAGATGAGGGTTATGGGACTGTCAGGGAGAGGAGGGTTATGGGACTGTCAGGGAGAGGAGGGTTATGGGACTGTCAGGGAGAGGAGGGTTATGGGACTGTCAGGGAGAGGAGGGGCATGGGACTGTCAGGGAGAGGAGGGTTATGGGACTGTCAGGGGGAGGAGGGTTATGGGACTGTCAGGGAGAGGAGGGTTATGGGACTGTTAGGGAGAGGAGGGTTATGGGACTCTGTCAGGGAGAGGAGGGTTATGGGACTCTGTTAGGGAGAGGAGGGTTATGGGACTCTGTTAGGGAGAGGAGGGTTATGGGACTCTGTCAGGGAGAGGAGGGTTATGGGACTCTGTTAGGGAGAGGAGGGTTATGGGACTCTGTTAGGGAGAGGAGGGTTATGGGACTCTGTTAGGGAGAGGAGGGTTATGGGACTGTTAGGGAGTGGAGGGTTATGGGACTGTTAGGGAGAGGAGGGTTATGGGACTCTGTTAGGGAGAGGAGGGTTATGGGACTCTGTCAGGGAGAGGAGGGTTATGAGACTGTCAGGGATAGGAGGGTTATGGGACTCTGTCAGGGAGAGGAGGGTTATGGGACTCTGTCAGGGAGAGGAGGGTTATGGGACTCTGTTAGGGAGAGGAGGGTTATGGGACTCTGTTAGGGATAGGAGGGTTATGGGACTGTCAGGGAGAGGAGGGTTATGGGACTTTGACAGAACAGTCTGTGTCGGGGAGAGGTGGGTTATGGGGCTTTGACAGGACAGTCCGTTTCAGGGGCCAAGTGGAATAACCCCAAAACAGCTCTGTTGAGGGGAGCAGGGTCGTCTTGTTATGGGGTTAATTAATTTGTCTCAACGACAACACATTGTACCCTTTTGAAGTAACAACTTCCTGGGTTGAGACTTGTCCTTTAGGGGATCAGGAGGGGTGGGTAAGGCTGACCACAGGATGGAAGGACCACTTAGAGCAATATAAACAAGTCTATTGTTCAAATCTATACCAAATATGATTAATTTTTGTTATCTATGGTAATGTGGTTCTAAATGGGGGCATAAGCAGGAAATCAAGGACTCCTCCATCCAGGGTTTCTGGAAAACCTGGGAAGTTTGGGAAAGTTCCCATAATTGTCCAACCCTCTAATAGTAATGTACAGAATAGTAAAGTTCCCATAATTGTCCAACCCTCTAATAGTAATGTACAGAATAGTAAAGTTCCCATAATTGTCCAACCCTCTAATAGTAATGTACAGAATAGTAAAGTTCCCATAATTGTCCAACCCTCTAATAGTAATGTACAGAATAAAGTTCCCATAATTGTCCAACCCTCTAATAGTAATGTACAGAATAGTAAAGTTCCCATAATTGTCCAACCCTCTAATAGTAATGTACAGAATAGTAAAGTTCCCTTAATTGTCCAACCCTCTAATAGTAATGTACAGAATAGTAAAGTTCCCATAATTGTCCAACCCTCTAATAGTAATGTACAGAAGAGTAAAGTTCCCATAATTGTCCAACCCTCTAATAGTAATGTACAGAATAGTAAAGTTCCCATAATTGTCCAACCCTCTAATAGTAATGTACAGAATAGTAAAGTTCCCATAATTGTCCAACCCTCTAATAGTAATCTATAGAATAGTAAAGTTCCCATAATTGTCCAACCCTCTAATAGTAATGTACAGAATAGTTAAGTTCCCATAATTGTCCAACCCTCTAATAGTAATGTACAGAATAGTAAAGTTCCCTTAATTGTCCAACCCTCTAATAGTAATGTACAGAATAGTAAAGTTCCCATAATTGTCCAACCCTCTTATAGTAATGTACAGAATAGTAAAGTTCCCATAATTGTCCAACCCTCTAATAGTAATGTACAGAATAGTAAAGTTCCCATAATTGTCCAACCCTCTAATAGTAATGTACAGAATAGTAAAGTTCCCATAATTGTCCAACCCTCTAATAGTAATGTACAGAATAGTTAAGTTTCCATAATTGTCCAACCCTCTAATAGTAATGTACAGAATAGTAAAGTTCCCATAATTGTCCAACCCTCTAATAGTAATGTACAGAATAGTAAAGTTCCCATAATTGTCCAACCCTCTAATAGTAATGTACAGAATAGTAAAGTTCCCATAATTGTCCAACCCTCTAATAGTAATGTACAGAATAGTAAAGTTCCCATAATTGTCCAACCCTCTAATAGTAATCTATAGAATAATTGTCCAACCCTCTAATAGTAATGTACAGAATAGTTAAGTTCCCATAATTGTCCAACCCTCTAATAGTAATGTACAGAATAGTTAAGTTTCCATAATTGTCCAACCCTCTAATAGTAATGTATAGAATAGTAAAGAGCAAGCATGTGATAAAATAATCATCTTTATTTCACAGAAGTACAAACGTATAAAGTAAGACAAAAAGCTTATATTGTCGTTCACCAAAGCAGAGATACACTACATCTATAATGGACGTGTTAATATCTATGGCTCTGGTCCAGGGTGACGTTGAGAACATTACCAAACCACAACCTGGACCAGAGCTATCTTTCTCTATATAAAACCAACAGCGCTAGCCCCTCCCTCCCACGCTGCCCAGCAGTGCTGGACATGGACTGAAACAGGTGCCGGTACTGTTTATATTCAGGTGCAGGAGCTTCACAATACATTTGAGCTAATATTCGATAAGAGGGACATTTGAGGTGCTGGTACTCAGCTCCAGTGAGCTCCTGCCCAAGTCAGGCACGGCTGGTCAGCCAACAGAGCTCCTGCCCAAGTCAAGCACGGCTGGTCAGCCAACAGAGCTCCTGCCCAAGTCAAGCACGGCTGGTCAGCCAACAGAGCTCCTGCCCAAGTCAAGCACGGCTGGTCAGCCAACAGTTATGCACATCAAGAAATAAAGAAAATATGATACACTGATAAATTGTCAACAGAAAAGATACAGACATACATATATAGCCTGGTCCAAGACATATACACTACCGACCAAAAGTTTTAGAGCACCTACTCATTCAAAGGTTTTTCTTTTCATTTTACTATCTTCTACATTGTAGAATAATAGTGAAGACATCAAAACTAAAATATCACTCCAATGAACTTATCCTCTGCAGCAGAGGTAACTCTGGGTCTTCCTTTCATGTGGAGGTCCTCATGAGAGCCAGTTTCATCATAGAGCTTGATGGTTTTTGCGACTGCACTTGAAGAAACTTTCAAAGTTCTTGAAATTTTTCGTATTGACTGACTTTCATGTTTTTAAAATAATGATGGACTGTCATTTCTCTTATTTGAGCTGTTCTTGCCATAATATGGACTTGGTCTTTTACCAAATAGGGATATCTTCTGTTTACCACCCCTACCTTGTCACAACACAACTGATTGGCTCAAACGCATTAAGAAGGAAATAAATTCCACAAATTAACTTTTAACAGGGCACGCCTGTTAATTGAAATGCATTCCAGGTGACTACCGCATGAAGCTGGTTGAGAGAATGCCAAGAGTGTGCAAAACTGTCATCAAGGCGAAGGGTGGCTATTTTGAAGAATCTAAAATATATTTTCATTTGTTTAACACTTTTCGTTACTACATGATTCCATGTGTGTTATTTCATAGTTTTGATGTCTTCACTATTATTCTACAATGTAGAAAATAGTCTAAATAAAGAAAAACCCTTGAATGAGTAGGTGTGTCCAAACTTTTGACTGGTACTTTATGTACATTTTTATTTTATACATTTTAGAATAAGGGTGTAACGTAACAAAATTTGGAAAAAGTCGAGGGGTCTGAATACTTTCTGAAGGCACTGTATATAGCCTGGTCCCAGATCTGTGCTTTTGCCAACTCCAATGTCATTTTCAAGCTTAAAGGCAATTCCATAAGAAGTTGTCAAGAGCCTGGCACACAGGCCAAGGTATCTCAAGAGCCTGGCACACAAGCCGGGGTATCTCAAGAGCCTGGCACATAGGCCAGGGTATCTCAAGAGCCTGGCACACAGGCCAGGGTATATCAAGAGCCTGGGACACAGGCCAGGGTATCTCAAGAGCCTGGCACACAGGCCAGGGTATCTCAAGAGCCTGACACACAGGCCAGGGTATATCAAGAGCCTGGCACACAGGCCAGGGTATATCAAGAGCCTGGCACACAGGCCAGGGTATCTCAAGAGCCTGGCACACAGGCCAGGGTATATCAAGAGCCTGGCATACAGGCCAGGGTATATCAAGAGCCAGACCAGGGTATATCAAGATCCAGACCAGGGTATATCAAGATCCAGACCAGGGTATATCAAGATCCAGACCAGGGTATATCAAGATCCAGACCAGAGTATATCAAGATCCAGACCAGGGTATATCAAGATCCAGACCAGAGTATATCAAGATCCAGACCAGGGTATATCAAGATCCAGACCAGAGTATATCAAGATCCAGACCAGGGTATATCAAGATCCAGACCAGAGTATATCAAGATCCAGACCAGGGTATATCAAGATCCAGACCAGAGTATGCATATTATTATATTGACCTGACATGGAGTTTGGTGGAACATTGATACTAGAAAGACAATAGAACGATGCAGAATTCAATTGCATTTTCTTTACCATTCAATTCTTACTTTGTAATTCTGCGTTGTTGGTAAAGGGCTCGTCAGTAAGCATTTCACAGTAAAGTCTACATCTGTTCTATATGGCACATGTGACAAATACAATTTGATTTGATACAATCTTTCACAATTATATCCCATTTTCCCAATAAATGGTTTGTCTTTACCAATAATAAAAGGGCCTCAAACAAACAAGCATGTTGTGTTGTGACAGTGTCCTGTGATAGGATGTCCTATTCTCACGAGTAAGACAATTGCTATTACATATAACCCAGTGCTTGACATGGATTGAAATAGGTGTCGGTACTCGTGTTGGTTTCCGGTACTGCTTATATTTAGCTGCAGGAGCTCCACAATACTTTTGAGATAATATTCAACATCAGGAACAAGAGCTCAAGCAGTTGAACATTTAAGGTGCCTGTACTCGGCTCCTGTGAGGTCCTGCCCAAGTCCTGCATGTACCTTAGAGCAAGGGGGGGGGGGGGGGGGGGGCAAAGTACGGCCCGCGAGCAGTTCAAGAGACATAAAAAATATATATATTTTTTTTTACCCCTTTTTTCTCCCCAATTTCGTGATATCCGAATTGGTAGTAAAAGTATCGCTGCAACTCCCCTAAGGACTCGGGAGAGGCGAAGGTCGAAACACGACCCAGCCAAGCAGCACTGTTTCTTGACACAATGCCCGCTTATCCCTGGAAACCAGCTGCTCTAATGTGTCGGAGGAAACACCGTACACCTGGCGACCGTGTCAGCGTGCATGCGCCTGGTCTGCCACAGGAGTCACTAGAGCGATGGGACAAGGAAATCTTGGCCTGCCAAACCCTCTCCTAACCCGAACGACAATGGGCCAATTATGTGCCGCCTCATGGGTCTTTTAGTCACGACCAGCTATGACACAGCCTGGGATCGAACCCGGGTCTGTAATGACACTTCTAGCTCTGCGATGCAGTAGCTTAGACCGCTGCGCCACACGGGAGACCTACGCAAATGGATTATAACAAACAATTAGTCCCACAAAAAATGCATCCCTCCGTTGAATTTCAAAATCCCGATGTGGCCCTCGGGCCAAAACTGAAAATCAAGGCTAAGGTCTCCCTCCTTTTCAACATGAGGCAGAGATGATACCACAGCTCCAGAAGAATCTGTCAGCCTGTTTCTGGTAAGACGTTAAGAGCATTGTGATGAAACAGACTTGAAGCTTCTCTTCAAACAAACAATCAACGTCTTACCTTTATAGATAATGACATTATCCAACCAGACTGAATACCACCCCACCACAAGACCATGTGGACAACACCAGTAGACTACCCCACCACAAGACCATGTGGACAACACCAGTAGACTACCCCACCACAGGACCATGTGGACAACACCAGTAGACTACCCCACCACAGGACCATGTGGACAACACCAGTAGACTACCCCACGACAGGACCATGTGAACAACACCAGTAGACTACCCCACCACAGGACCATGTGAACAACACCAGTAGACTACCCCACCACAGGACCATGTGAACAACACCAGTAGACTACCCCACCACAGGACCATGTGGACAACACCAGTAGACTACCCCACCACCCCACCACAGGACCATGTGGACAACACCAGTAGACTACCCCACCAGAGGACCATGTGAACAACACCAGTAGACTACCCCACCACAGGACCATGTGGACAACACCAGTAGACTACCCCACCACAGGACCATGTGAACAACACCAGTAGACTACCCCACCACAGGACCATGTGAACAACACCAGTAGACTACCCCACCACAAGACCATGTGAACAACACCAGTAGACTACCCCACCACCCCACCACAGGACCATGTGGACAACACCAGTAGACTACCCCACCACCCCACCACAGGACCATGTGGACAACACCAGTAGACTACCCCACCACCCCACCACAGGACCATGTGGACAACACCAGTAGACTACCCCACCACAGGACCATGTGAACAACACCAGTAGACTACCCCACCACAGGACCATGTGAACAACACCAGTAGACTACCCCACCACAGGACCATGTGAACAACACCAGTAGACTACCCCACCACAGGACCATGTGAACAACACCAGTAGACTACCCCACCACAGGACCATGTGAACAACACCAGTAGACTACCCCACCACAGGACCATGTGGACAACACCAGTACACTACCCCACCACAGGACCATGTGGACAACACCAGTAGACTACCCCACCACAGGACCATGTGAACAACACCAGTAGACTACCCCACCACAGGACCATGTGGACAACACCAGTAGACTACCCCACCATCCCACCACAGGACCATGTGGACAACACCAGTAGACTACCCCACCAGAGGACCATGTGAACAACACCAGTTGACTACCCCACCACAGGACCATGTGGACAACACCAGTAGACTACCCCACCACAGGACCATGTGAACAACACCAGTAGACTACCCCACCACAGGACCATGTGAACAACACCAGTAGACTACCCCACCACAAGACCATGTGAACAACACCAGTAGACTACCCCACCACCCCACCACAGGACCATGTGGACAACACCAGTAGACTACCCCACCACCCCACCACAGGACCATGTGAACAACACCAGTAGACTACCCCACCACAGGACCATGTGGACAACACCAGTAGACTACCCCACCACCCCACCACCCCACCATGTGAACAACACCAGTAGACTACCCCACCACCCAACCACAGGACCATGTGAACAACACCAGTAGACTACCCCACCACAGGACCATGTGAACAACACCAGTAGACTACCCCACCACAGGACCATGTGGACAACACCAGTAGACTACCCCACCACCCCACCACAGGACCATGTGGACAACACCAGTAGACTACCCCACCAGAGGACCATGTGAACAACACCAGTAGACTACCCCACCACAGGACCATGTGGACAACACCAGTAGACTACCCCACCACAGGACCATGTGAACAACACCAGTAGACTACCCCACCACAGGACCATGTGAACAACACCAGTAGACTACCCCACCACAAGACCATGTGAACAACACCAGTAGACTACCCCACCACCCCACCACAGGACCATGTGGACAACACCAGTAGACTACCCCACCACCCCACCACAGGACCATGTGGACAACACCAGTAGACTACCCCACCACCCCACCACAGGACCATGTGGACAACACCAGTAGACTACCCCACCACAGGACCATGTGAACAACACCAGTAGACTACCCCACCACAGGACCATGTGAACAACACCAGTAGACTACCCCACCACAGGACCATGTGAACAACACCAGTAGACTACCCCACCACAGGACCATGTGAACAACACCAGTAGACTACCCCACCACAGGACCATGTGAACAACACCAGTAGACTACCCCACCACAGGACCATGTGGACAACACCAGTACACTACCCCACCACAGGACCATGTGGACAACACCAGTAGACTACCCCACCACAGGACCATGTGAACAACACCAGTAGACTACCCCACCACAGGACCATGTGGACAACACCAGTAGACTACCCCACCATCCCACCACAGGACCATGTGGACAACACCAGTAGACTACCCCACCAGAGGACCATGTGAACAACACCAGTTGACTACCCCACCACAGGACCATGTGGACAACACCAGTAGACTACCCCACCACAGGACCATGTGAACAACACCAGTAGACTACCCCACCACAGGACCATGTGAACAACACCAGTAGACTACCCCACCACAAGACCATGTGAACAACACCAGTAGACTACCCCACCACCCCACCACAGGACCATGTGGACAACACCAGTAGACTACCCCACCACCCCACCACAGGACCATGTGAACAACACCAGTAGACTACCCCACCACAGGACCATGTGGACAACACCAGTAGACTACCCCACCACCCCACCACCCCACCATGTGAACAACACCAGTAGACTACCCCACCACCCAACCACAGGACCATGTGAACAACACCAGTAGACTACCCCACCACAGGACCATGTGGACAACACCAGTAGACTACCCCACCACAGGACCATGTGGACAACACCAGTAGACTACCCCACCACCCCACCACAGGACCATGTGGACAACACCAGTAGACTACCCCACCACAGGACCATGTGAACAACACCAGTAGACTACCCCACCACAGGACCATGTGGACAACACCAGTAGACTACCCCACCACAGGACCATGTGGACAACACCAGTAGACTACCCCACCACAGGACCATGTGGACAACACCAGTAGACTACCCCACCACCCCACCACAGGACCATGTGAACAACACCAGTAGACTACCCCACCACAGGACCATGTGAACAACACCAGTAGACTACCCCACCACAGGACCATGTGGACAACACCAGTAGACTACCCCACCACCCCACCACAGGACCATGTGGACAACCCCAGTAGACTACCCCACCAGAGGACCATGTGAACAACACCAGTAGACTACCCCACCACAGGACCATGTGGACAACACCAGTAGACTACCCCACCACAGGACCATGTGGACAACACCAGTAGACTACCCCACCAGAGGACCATGTGAACAACACCAGTAGACTACCCCACCACAGGACCATGTGGACAACACCAGTAGACTACCCCACCACAGGACCATGTGGACAACACCAGTAGACTACCCCACCACAGGACCATGTGGACAACACCAGTAGACTACCCCACCACAGGACCATGTGGACAACACCAGTAGACTACCCCACCACAGGACCATGTGAACAACACCAGTAGACTACCCCACCACAGGACCATGTGGACAACACCAGTAGACTACCCCACCACCCCACCATGTGAACAACACCAGTAGACTACCCCACCACCCAACCACAGGACCATGTGAACAACACCAGTAGACTACCCCACCACCCCACCACAGGACCATGTGGACAACACCAGTAGACTACCCCACCACCCCACCACAGGACCATGTGGACAACACCAGTAGACCACCCCACCACAGGACCATGTGAACAACACCAGTAGACTACCCCACCACAGGACCATGTGGACAACACCAGTAGACTACCCCACCACCCCACCACAGGACCATGTGGACAACACCAGTAGACTACCCCACCACAGGACCATGTGGACAACACCAGTAGACTACCCCACCAGAGGACCATGTGAACAACACCAGTAGACTACCCCACCACAGGACCATGTGGACAACACCAGTAGACTACCCCACCACAGGACCATGTGGACAACACCAGTAGACTACCCCACCACAGGACCATGTGGACAACACCAGTAGACTACCCCACCACAGGACCATGTGGACAACACCAGTAGACTACCCCACCACAGGACCATGTGAACAACACCAGTAGACTACCCCACCACAGGACCATGTGGACAACACCAGTAGACTACCCCACCACAGGACCATGTGGACAACACCAGTAGACTACCCCACCACAGGACCATGTGGACAACACCAGTAGACTACCCCACATCACAACAAACTTAACCATCACAACAACCCTAACCATCACAACAACCCTAACCATCACAACAACCCTAACCATCACAACAACCCTAACCATCACAACAACCCAAACCATCACAAGAACCCTAACCATCACAACAACCCTAACCATCACAACAACCATAACTCTCTTCAACCTGGTCCCTACAGTACTGTCAGGTAAAAACACCATTGTCAACCATGTGTCCGACCATCACATCTCACTGTGTGACGGTCGGAGAGAGAAAACATTTCATCAGACAGCCACGCAGAGAGATGTGATCCATATTGCTCTGGTGGAGGAGACAACATGGCCGTCGTCAGTGTCTATTGAATATCTTTCCTGAGCATCTCTGGTTAAAATGACATCTCGGGTGACTGTCAGACAAATCAGAGAGTCTCAATGCTACTATAGTCTGATGGGATATATTGTGTATTACTTGTACTGACTCTACTTGAAGTCTGACAGCTGTAGGATTCAGTATGTTATGGAAACTGAATGGTGACAGCTGTAGGATTCAGTATGTTATGGGAACTGAATAGGGACAGCTGTAGGATTCAGTATGTTATGGGAACTGAATGGTGACAGCTGTAGGATTCAGTATGTTTTGGAAACGGTGGATGACCTCTAAAGGACATCTAGGGGGTGACTCATGACTCATGTAAAAGTTGCCATTTTCTATATGCATAGCAAGGCTTTGGCACAGATAACACAATGTATTGTTAGAGGTAGGGCAAACATTATCCATCACAAACACATCTTTAAGTCTGAAGTTCAATTCGCCTGGATTTGAAATATTGCTATCAAATCAGGGTTTGAATTTTAAAAATCACACATTGCTTATGTTCACTTTGATTATCAATGAGACAAATCACTTTCCGTCGATCATTATCACAGAAAACAGAAAACAAAATATGATGAATTACTATGAATCATGAAAACAACATGATCGTGTTTCCCACATGGCACACTAATCTCTATTAGAGTACACTACTGTTGACCAGAGCTGCATGGGCCTGGTCAAAACTAGAGCACTACGGGAACAGGGTGCCATGTGGGACGAATATACAGACTGGGAAATATGTACATACTGTATTTGAGCTTCATATCATTGACTGGGGAATGGTGCATAGATAAAAGTTTAGCTAAAGATCTCAACAACAAAAAAAGACATAATATATAGGAACTATTTCATTCTGTTGGTTAATATAATATAGAATACAACATACACCAAGCTTCAATAGGATCCATGCATAGGTAATAGCTTGAGAGAACATTGCAGTTGTGAAATCATCTCAGAAAGGAAGTTGGAACAAAGGCACGTTGTGTTTCCCATGACTACACAGCGATGTAAAGAACCAACAAATAACACCACTGTCATTTAGAGCAGAATATGTTGGGAAATGGGAGGGACGAGAACTGATGTAATGCTGGTTGTATCTGAAGTGTTTAAATCCCTCTCATAATGGGTGACGATGAGAGGGTCACCATATTATTAGTCTGTCTTGGCCATGGGGGGGGGTCATTAACTGTAAAGGTTGTCAGGGTTGGGACTCTGTAGACGTCTTGGCCATGGGGGGGGGGGGGGGGTCATTAACTGTAAAGGTTGTCAGGGTTGGGACTCTGTAGATGTCAATCCTCTACACCTCCAGACCATGGGAGAAAGGCACACAGACGGGTAGTGGTAGTCTGGTCTAGTCTAGTCTGGTCTAGTCCGGTCTAGTCTGGTCTAGTGGAGTCTAATCTAGTCTGATGGAGTCTAGTCTAGTCTGGTCTACTCTAGTATGGTGGAGTCTAGTCCGGTCTAATCTAGTCTGGTGGAGTCTAGTCTGGTGGAGTCTAGTCTGGTCTGGTCTGGTGGAGTCTAGTCTGGTGGAGTCTAGTCTAGTCTGGTGGAGTCTAGTCTAGTCTGGTGGAGTCTAGTCTAGTCTGGTGGAGTCTAGTCTAGTCTAGTATGGTGGAGTCTAGTCTAGTCTGGTGGAGTCTAGTCTAGTCTGGTGGAGTCTAGTCTGGTGGAGTCTAGTCTGGTGGAGTCTAGTCTGGTCTGGTCTGGTGGAGTCTAGTCTAGTCTGGTGGAGTCTAGTCTACTCTGGTGGAGTCTAGTCTAGTCTGGTGGAGTCTAGTCTAGTATGGTGGAGTCTAGTCTAGTCTGGTCTGGTCTGGTGGAGTCTAGTCTGGTGGAGTCTAGTCTGGTCTGGTCTGGTGGAGTCTAGTCTAGTCTGGTGGAGTCTAGTCTGGTCTGGTGGAGTCTAGTCTAGTCTGGTGGAGTCTAGTCTAGTCTGGTGGAGTCTAGTCTAGTCTGGTCTGGTCTGGTGGAGTCTAGTCTAGTCTGGTGGAGTCTAGTCTGGTCTGGTCTGGTGGAGTCTAGTCTAGTCTGGTGGAGTCTAGTCTGGTCTGGTGGAGTCTAGTCTGGTCTGGTGGAGTCTAGTCTAGTCTGGTGGAGTCTAGTCTAGTCTGGTCTGGTCTGGTGGAGTCTAGTCTGGTCTGGTCTGGTGGAGTCTAGTCTAGTCTGGTGGAGTCTAGTCTGGTCTGGTCTGGTGGAGTCTAGTCTGGTCTACTCTAGTCTGGTGGAGTCTAGTCTGGTCTACTCTAGTCTGGTCTGGTCTACTCTAGTCCGGTCTGGTCTGGTGGAGTCTAGTCTGGTCTACTCTAGTCTGGTGGAGTCTAGTCTACTCTAGTCTGGTGGAGTCTAGTCTAGTGGAGTCTAGTCTAGTCTAGTCTGGTGGAGTCTAGTCTGGTGGAGTCTGGTCTACTCTAGTCTGGTGGAGTCTAGTCTAGTCTAGTCTGGTCTACTCTAGTCTGGTGGAGTCTAGTCTACTCTAGTCTGGTGGAGTCTAGTCTGGTCTACTCTAGTCTGGTCTGGTCTACTCTAGTCTGGACTGGTGGAGTCTAGTCTGGTCTACTCTAGTCTGGTCTGGTCTACTCTAGTCTGGTGGAGTCTAGTCTGGTCTACTCTAGTCTGGTGGAGTCTAGTCTGGTCTACTCTAGTCTGGTCTGGTCTACTCTAGTCTGGACTGGTGGAGTCTAGTCTGGTCTACTCTAGTCTGGTCTGGTCTGGTGGAGTCTAGTCTGGTCTACTCTAGTCTGGTGGAGTCTAGTCTGGTGGAGTCTAGTCTACTCTAGTCTGGTGGAGTCTAGTCTACTCTAGTCTGGTGGAGTCTAGTCTAGTCTGGTGGAGTCTAGTCTGGTGGAGTCTAGTCTACTCTAGTCTGGTGGAGTCTACTCTAGTCTGGTGGAGTCTAGTCTACTCTAGTCTGGTGGAGTCTACTCTAGTCTGGTGGAGTCTAGTCTACTCTAGTCTGGTGGAGTCTAGTCTGGTGGAGTCTAGTCTACTCTAGTCTGGTGGAGTCTAGTCTACTCTAGTCTGGTGGAGTCTAGTCTACTCTGGTGGAGTCTAGTCTAGTCTGGTGGAGTCTAGTCTTGTGGAGTCTAGTCTGGTGGAGCCTAGTCTAGTCTAGTCTGGTGGAGTCTAGTCTAGTCTGGTGGAGTCTAGTCTACTCTAGTCTGGTGGAGTCTAGTCTGGTGGAGTCTAGTCTAGTCTAGTCTAGTCTGGTGGAGTCTAGTCTAGTCTAGTCTGGTGGAGTCTAGTCTAGTCTAGTCTGGTGGAGTCTAGTCTAGTCTAGTCTACTCTAGTCTGGTAGAGTCTAGTCTGGTGGAGTCTAGTCTAGTCTACTCTAGTCTGGTGGAGTCTAGTCTAGTCTGGTGGAGTCTAGTCTGGTCTGGTGGAGTCTAGTCTAGTCTAGTCTACTCTAGTCTGGTGGAGTCTAGTCTAGTCTGGTGGAGTCTAGTCTGGTGGAGTCTAGTCTAGTCTGGTGGAGTCTAGTCTAGTCTAGTCTGGTGGAGTCTAGTCTAGTCTAGTCTGGTGGAGTCTAGTCTAGTCTAGTCTACTCTAGTCTGGTAGAGTCTAGTCTGGTGGAGTCTAGTCTAGTCTACTCTAGTCTGGTGGAGTCTAGTCTGGTGGAGTCTAGTCTGGTGGAGTCTAGTCTAGTCTAGTCTACTCTAGTCTGGTGGAGTCTAGTCTAGTCTGGTGGAGTCTAGTCTGGTGGAGTCTAGTCTAGTCTAGTCTGGTGGAGTCTAGTCTGGTGGAGTCTAGTCTGGTGGAGTCTAGTCTAGTCTAGTCTGGTGGAGTCTAGTCTGGTGGAGTCTAGTCTGGTGGAGTCTAGTCTAGTCTGGTGGAGTCTAGTCTGGTGGAGTCTAGTCTGGTGGAGTCTAGTCTAGTCTGGTGGAGTCTAGTCTACTCTAGTCTGGTGGAGTCTAGTCTAGTCTGGTGGAGTCTAGTCTACTCTAGTCTGGTGGAGTCTAGTCTGGTGGAGTCTAGTCTACTCTAGTCTGGTGGAGTCTAGTCTACTCTAGTCTGGTGGAGTCTAGTCTGGTGGAGTCTAGTCTACTCTAGTATGGTGGAGTCTAGTCTGGTCTGGTGGAGTCTAGTCTGGTCTGGTGGAGTCTAGTCTGGTCTGGTGGAGTCTAGTCTAGTCTGGTGGAGTCTAGTCTAGTCTGGTGGAGTCTAGTCTGGTGGAGTCTAGTCTAGTATGGTGGAGTCTAGTCTAGTCTGGTGGAGTCTAGTCTAGTCTGGTCTGGTCTGGTGGAGTCTAGTCTGGTGGAGTCTAGTCTACTCTAGTCTGGTGGAGTCTAGTCTACTCTAGTCTGGTGGAGTTTAGTCTAGTCTAGTGGAGTCTAGTCTACTCTAGTCTGGTGGAGTCTAGTCTAGTCTAGTGGAGTCTGTAAGTAACCACATTGTGGGCTTGTTACAATACATAAATCATGACAGATTTGACGAAAATCTATTTTGTTAGATCAGATTGTTGAATGTGTTCCAGTCTGGTCAATAAAACATCTGTGTTCCATTGACTCATTTAACGCAACTATGCAGATATACAGGAAGTTATGACGTCATCCAGACACTGCTAGTGATTGGCCAGCATGGATATGGCCGAACTCTGTTCCCTCCTTTTCATCCAATGACCAATAGCAGCAGCCTTGTTTGCAGTCCGTTCCTTCTCCTCTGAATTGCAGTCTCTATTCTGCAGAATGCCAATCTGTCTATACCCTCTTCATAAACAGTCTAAAACAGTTTATAATGCCAATCGGTCTCTACAATAATGCCCTGTGATGCTTCTTACAGTTGAAATGAATGAAGGACCATGAGATCATCAGGTACACAGAAAGGAAAACTATGTGAAAGGTAGAGACCAGAACCTATACCTTGTTCGGTCAGTGAAGTTCAGGGGATGAGGACAGGTATGTTGTTAGTTGGTGCTCCATACTGTACAGTACGCAGTGTTGAGCCTCATAGCCAATCAGATGATGTTAAACTCCAGTGGGAGGAGTCAGTCATTGGTTTCAACATGTCTGTTCGTTGGCAGGCAGCGATCAGGCACGGCACACGTCCCAGATGGCTTGCGGGTAGCATGGTGGATTGTGGGTCGTGTTGTGTGGATGCTGCACCCATCTGTTGGGGGTGTGGCCTGGTGGAGACAAGGGGCCCTATAAGGGCTGAGAGGAGGGGCCAACCTAGGCTGAGAAGAGGAGGGAGGAGGTTAGATAGGAGGAGAGAAGGGGGAAGGAAGCGAACAGACAGACAGACCCTGCATAATGACAGAGCTGGCTGATGGATATAGAGAAGGAAGACAGACAGATAGACAGACAGACGGACGGACAGACGGACGGACGGACGGACGGACGGACGGACGGACGGACGGACAGACAGACAGACAATACAAGCCTACAATACAAGGCTACAATACGAGGCTACAATACGAGGCTACAATACGAGGCCACAAAAGCCATCTTCACACCAACTCGTAAATATCACAGATGGGTTCAGTAGTACTGTGGGTGGGGTGAGAGTTGGGGTTAGTCAAATCACATCTTGTCACATGCTTGGTAAACAACAGGTATAGACTAACAGTGAAATGTTTACTTAAGGTCCCTTCCCAACAACACAGAGAGAAATAAAATAGAGAAATAATAGAAAAGTTCAAAAAGTAAATACCCAATGAGTAACAAAACGGGAAGAGGAACTAACTATAATATATGAAGAGGAGTTGTTTTTTACTACAACCCTAACTATAATATATGTCTCTCTGTCTGTCTGTCTTCTCTATATTCATCACCCGGCCTCTGTCATTATGTTATGCAGGGCCTGTCTGTCAGAGAAAGGCATTATTACATGTGATTTATGTGTTGTTCCTCTCTTCCCTTCTCTCTCCTCCTCTTCCCTTCTCTCTCCTCCTCTTCCCTTCTCTCTCCTCCTCTTCCCTTCTTTCTCCTCCTCTTCCCTTCTCTCTCCTCCACTTCCCTTCTCTCTCCTCCTCTTCCCTTCTCTCTCCTCCTCTTCCCTTCTCTCTCCTCCACTTCCCTTCTCTCTCCTCTTCCTTTCTCTCTCCTCGATGTGCAGGGGTACGAGGTAATTGAGGTATTGATAGTCCAGGTGGTTAACTATTCAACTAACTATTTAACAGTCTTATGGCTTGGGGGTAGAAGCTGTTCAGGGTCCTGTTGGTTCCAGACTTGGTGCATCGGTAGCGCTTTCTGTGCTGTAGCAGAGAGAATCGTTCAGGCCTACAACCGCCGCGTGATCAGGCCTACAACCGCCGCGTGATCAGGCCTACAACCGCCACGTGATCAGGCCTACAACCGCCGCGTGATCAGGCCTACAACCGCCGCGTGATCAGGCCTACAATCGCCGCGTGATCAGGCCTACAACCGCCGCGTGATCAGGCCTACAACCGCCGCGTGGTCAGGCCTACAACCGCCGCGTGATCAGGCCTACAACCGCCGCGTGATCAGGCCTACAACCGCCGTGTGGTCAGGCCTACAACCGCCGTGTGGTCAGGCCTACAACCGCCGCGTGATCAGGCCTACAACCGCCGCGTGATCAGGCCTACAATCGCCGCGTGATCAGGCCTACAACCGCCGTGTGATCAGGCCTACAATCGCCGCGTGATCAGGCCTACAACCGCCGCGTGATCAGGCCTACAACCGCCGCGTGATCAGGCCTACAACCGCCGCGTGATCAGGCCTACAACCGCCGCGTGATCAGGCCTACAACCGCCGCGTGATCAGGCCTACAACCGCCGCGTGATCAGGCCTACAACCGCCCACGTGGTCAGGCCTACAACCGCCGTGTGATCAGGCCTACAACCGCCGCGTGATCAGGCCTACAACCGCCGTGTGATCAGGCCTACAACCGCCGCGTGATCAGGCCTACAACCGCCGCGTGATCAGGCCTACAACCGCCGCGTGATCAGGCCTACAACCGCCGCGTCGTCAGCAAACTTACTGTTGGAGTCGGTGTGTCAGTGAAGACACCTGCCAGTTGGTCAGCACATGCCCGGAGAAACCGTCCTGGTAATCCGTCTGACCCTGCGGCCTTGGGAATGTTGACCTGTTTAAAGGTCTTTCTCATGTCGGCTACGGAGACCGTGATCACACAGTCGTCTGGAACAGCTGTTGCTCTCATGCATGGTTCAATGTTCCTTGCCTTGAAGCAAGCATAGAAGGCATTTAGCTCGTCTGGTAGGCTCACATCACTGGGCAGCTCGTGGCTGGGTTTCCCTTTGTAGTCTGTAATAGTTTTCAAGCCCTGCTACATCTGACGAGCGTCAGAGCTGATGTAGTAGGATACAATCTTAGTCCTGTATTGATGCTTTGCCTGTTTGGTGGTTCGTCGGAGGGCATAGCAGTATTTATTATAAGCGTCCGGATTAGTGTAACAGCTCCTTGAAAGCGGCCTATATCTCAGTGAGGATGTTGCCTGTAATCCATGGCTTCTGGTTGGGATATGTACGTACAGTCACTGTGGGGACGAAGTCATTAATGCACATATACTCCTCAATGCCATCAGATGAATCCCGTATTCCTGTCTGTTGTAGCGAAACAGTCCTGTAGCTTAGCATCTGTTTCATTGGACCGCTTCGTATTGAACACGTCACTGGTACTTCCTGTTTGAGTTTTTACTTGTTAGCGGGAATCAGGAGGATGGAGTTATGGTCAGATTTGCCAAATGGAGGGCGAGGGAGAGCATTGTACGTGTCTCTGTGTGTGGACTACAGGTGATCTAGTGGTATGGCTTGATTCAACCATATTACATGGTAAATGTGCAGTGGTTGGTTGAAATTGCGAGCACTCTTTTTAGAGGTTAGAGGTCAGTGATAAGGGTTATAGGTTAGAGGTCAGTGATAAGGATGATAGGTTAGAGTTCAGTAATAAGGGTTAGTGGTCAGTGATAAGGGTTAGAGGTTAGAGGTCAAGGCTTGCTCACTTTAGATTGGCATGGACTTCATCTTCACCATTGAGGTTAGTTCCTGTTTTGTCACATTGTCCCGCCTCCGTTGCCTCACCCTATATTGAAAACAAAATAAGATTAATATTTACATGTGAATAAATGTTTAAATTCACTTGCTATAGAAACTGTGTATTACAGTGTGTGTGATTTAGACTAGGATAACAGGTATACGGATCTTATTATATGAGATAGAGGACACCAGGACCAGATAAATTGTATATTATCTCACCACATGAGGACCGATAGAGAGGACACCAGGGCCAGATAAATTGTATATTATCTCACCACATGAGGACCGATAGAGAGGACACCAGGGCCAGATAAATGGTTTATTATCTCACCACATGAGGACCGATAGAAAGGACACCAGGGCCAGATAAATGGTATATTATCTCACCACATGAGGACCGATAGAGAGGACACCAGGACCAGATAAATGGTATATTATCTCACCACATGAGGACCGATAGAAAGGACACAAGGGCCAGATAAATGGTATATTATCTCACCACATGAGGACCGATAGAAAGGACACCAGGACCAGATAAATGGTATATCATCTCACCACATGAGGACCGATAGAGAGGACACCAGGACCAGGATGATACCAGCGAACAGGGCCAGTAGAATCAGCAGACTGCCACCATCATCCTCTGAGCCTAGAGTAGACAGAAGAGAGAAAACAGTTCTGGAATACATTCTGTTCTCCGATCCACTGGATCAGACACAGCGTACAATGTTCTGTGTTTTGGATTTGTTTTTTATTATTATTATTTGTATATTATTTTCTTAAGCGCATTTCGGTGTGAAGCTTTACAAATTAAATGTATTTTCATTACAAATGATTACTAGAACAGTTAAAGAAGAGTTAGATCTGTGGTTAAAAAATAATGACTGAAGTACAGTACCAGACAAAGGTTATGGACACACCTACTCATTCAAACGTTTTGGAAAAGTATTCCAGGTGAAGCTGGTTGAGAGGATGCTAAGAGTGTGCAAAGCTGTCATCAAGGCAAAGGGTGACTACTTTGAAGAACCTCCAATTTAAAATATATTTTGATTTGTTAAAACCTTTTTTGGTTACTACATGATTCCTTATGTGTTATTTCATAGTTTTGATGTCTTCACTATTATTTTACAATGTAGAAAATAGTCAAAATAAAGAAAAACTATGGAATGAGTAGGTGTGTCCAAACTGTTGGCTGGTTCTGTATAAAGAGACTGATGTATAGAGAGACTGGTGTATAGAGACACTGATGTATATATAGAGACTGATGTATATATAGAGACTGATGTATATATAGAGACTAGTGTATAGAGAGAGACTGATGTATAGAGAGACTAATGTATATAGAGAGACTGATGTATATAGAGACTGGTGTATAGAGAGAGACTGATGTATAGAGAGACTAATGTATATAGAGAGACTGATGTATAGAGAGACTGATGTATATATAGAGACTGATGTATATATAGAGACTGGTGTATAGAGGGAGACTGATGTAGAGAGAGACTGATGTATAGAGAGACTGATGTATATAGAGAGACTGATGTATATATAGAGACTAATGTATATATAGAGACTGATGTATATATAGAGACTGGTGTATAGAGAGAGACTGATGTATAGAGAGAGACTGATGTATAGAGAGACTAATGTATATAGAGAGACTGATGTGTATAGAGAGACTGATGTATAGAGAGACTAATGTATATAGAGAGACTGATGTATATAGAGAGACTGATGTATATAGAGAGACTGATGTATAGAGAGACTGGTGTATAGAGAGACTGGTGTATAGAGAGACTGATGTATATAGAGAGACTAATGTATAGAGAGACTAATGTATATAGAGAGACTGCTGTATATAGAGACTGATGTATATAGAGACTGGTGTGTAGAGAGACTGGTGTATATAGAGACTGATGTATATAGAGACTGGTGTATAGAGAGACTTGTGACTGATGTATAGAGAGACTAATGTATAATGTATATAGAGAAACTGATGTATAGAGAGAGACTGATGTATACAGAGAGAGACTGATGTATATAGAGACTGATGAATATAGAGAGACTGATGTATATAGAGGAACTGATGTATAGAGAGAGACTGATGTATACAGAGACTGATGTATATAGAGACTGATGTATATAGAGACTGATGTATATAGAGACTGGTGTGTAGAGAGACTGGTGTATATAGAGACTGATGTATATAGAGACTGGTGTATAGAGAGACTTGTGTATAGAAAGACTGGTGTAAAGAGAGACTGATGTATATATAGAGAGAGACTGATGTATATAGAGAAAGATGTATATAGAGACTGATGTATATAGAGGAACTGGTGTATAGAGAGAGACTGATGTATACAGAGAGAGACTGATGTATAGAGAGACTGATGTATATAGAGACTGATGTATATAGAGACTGGTGTATAGAGAGACTGATGTATATAGAGACTGGTGTATAGAGAGACTGGTGTATATAGAGACTGATGTATATATAGACTGGTGTATAGAGAGACTTGTGTATAGAGAGACTGGTGTAAAGAGAGACTGATGTATATATAGAGAGAGACTGATGTATATAGAGAAATATGTATATAGAGACTGATGTATATAGAGGAACTGGTGTATAGAGAGAGACTGATGTATACAGAGACTGATGTATATAGAGACTGGTGTATAGAGAGACTGGTGTATAGAGAGACTGGTGTATATAGAGACTGGTGTATAGAGAGACTTGTGTATAGAAAGACTGGTGTAAAGAGAGACTGATGTATATATAGAGAGAGATTGATGTATATAGAGAAAGATGTATATAGAGACTGATGTATATAGAGGAACTGGTGTATAGAGAGAGACTGATGTATACAGAGAGAGACTGATGTATAGAGAGACTGATGTATATAGAGACTGGTGTATATAGAGACTGGTGTATAGAGAGACTGGTGTATAGAGAGACTGGTGTATATGGAGACTGGTGTATAGAGAGACTGATGTATATAGAGGCACTGATGTATATAGAGAGACTGATGTATATAGAGAGACTGATGTATATATAGAGATTGATGTATAGAGAGAGACTGATGTATAGATAGACTGATGTATAGAGAGACTGATGTATAGAGATAGACTGATGTATAGAGAGAGACTGATCTATAGAGAGACTGATGTATATATAGAGACTGGTGTATAGAGAGACTAATGTATATAGAGAGACTGGTGTATATATATAGGCTGATGTATAGAGAGAGACTGGTGTATAGAGAGACTGATGTATTTAGAGAGACTGATGTATATAGAGAGACTGATGTATATAGAGAGACTGGTGTATATATATATAGACTGATGTATAGAGAGAGACTGCTGTATATATATAGACTGATGTATAGAGAGAGACTGCTGTATATATATAGACTGATGTATAGAGAGAGACTGACGTATATATATAAATAGACTGATGTAAATAGAGAGACTGGTGTATATAGAGACAATGATGTATATAGAGAGACTGATGTATATAGAGAGACTGATGTATATAGAGAGACTGGTGTATAGAGAGACTGATGCATAGAGAGACTGATGTATATAGAGAGACTGGTGTATATATATAGACTGATGTATAGAGAGAGACTGCTGTATATATATAGACTGAAATATAGAGAGACTGGTGTATAGAGAGACTGGTGTATATAGAGAGACTGATGTATATAGAGAGACTGATGTATACAGAGAGACTGGTGTATATATATAGACTGATGTATAGAGAGACTGGTGTATAGAGAGACTGGTGTATAGAGAGACTGGTGTATAGAGAGACTGGTGTATAGAGAGAGACTGCTGTATAGAGAGACTGGTGTATATAGAGAGACTGATGTATATAGAGTGACTGGTGTATATATATAGACTGATGTATAGAGAGACTGGTGTATAGAGAGACTGGTGTATAGAGAGACTGGTGTATAGAGAGACTGGTGTATAGAGAGACTGGTGTATAGAGAGACTGGTGTATAGAGAGAGACTGATGTATAGAGAGAGACTGATGTATATAGAGACGGGTGAGACTCCTGCTCTATGTGACGTTCTGGCTCAGACAAGGCATACTTACTCTCTGACTTGGTGTTGGCTGTAGAGGCGTCTGCGTCCGTGTCGTTGTAGTCGACAGGGAACGTTTCTTCAGTAGGCTCGGCAGTACTACCTGTAGGATTTACAAAGACTAGACCTGTTAACAACACCTCAGACCAAGTAACTGTAGTGAGAAAGTAGAGTCTATTCAAACGCTGTGCTGGGTTTAATAAAGGTCCAGTTGTAGGCAATGTCTAAAGTAAAGGAAATCACCATGCAGCCCAGCAAACCAACACTGGTTTTGTGATAGTTCCCAGAACATTTGTTAGGTTGAGGCAAATGCTCTCATAACACAAAAAACTGATGATGATACAATGTTTATATAAAATATTCACCTAATGTTGCAAGAATGTTCTCAGAACACATTTAGTCTGTTCTTATAAGGTTCTCAGAACACATTTAGTCTGTTCTTATAATGTTCTCAGAACACATTTAGTCTGTTCTTATAAGGTTCTCAGAACACATTTAATCTGTTCTTATAAGGTTCTCAGAACACATTTAGTCTGTTCTTATAAGGTTCTCAGAACACATTTAGTCTGTTCTTATAAGGTTCTCAGAACACATTTAGTCTGTTCTTATAAGGTTCTCAGAACACATTTAGTCTGTTCTTATAAGGTTCTCAGAACACATTTAGTCTGTTCTTATAAGGCTCTCAGAACACATTTAGTCTGTTCTTTAAAGGTTCTCAGAACACATTTAGTCTGTTCTTTAAAGGTTCTCAGAACATATTTAGTCTGTTCTTATAAGGTTCTCAGAACACATTTAGTCTGTTCTTTAAAGGTTCTCAGAACACATTTAGTCTGTTCTTATAAGGTTCTCAGAACACATTTAGTCTGATCTTATAAGGTTCTCAGAACACATTTAGTCTGTTCTTATAAGGTTCTCAGAACACATTTAGTCTGTTCTTATAAGGTTCTCAGAACACATTTAGTCTGTTCTTATAAGGTTCTCAGAACACATTTAGTATGTTCTTATAAGGCTCTCAGAACACATTTAGTCTGTTCTTATAAGGTTCTCAGAACACATTTAGTCTGTTCTTATAAGGTCCTCAGAACACATTTAGTCTGTTCTTATAAGGTTCTCAGAACACATTTAGTCTGATCTTATAAGGCTCTCAGAACACATTTAGTCTGTTCTTATAAGGTTCTCAGAACACATTTAGTCTGTTCTTATAAGGTTCTCAGAACACATTTAGTCTGATCTTATAAGGTTCTCAGAACACATTTAGTCTGTTCTTATAAGGTTCTCAGAACACATTTAGTCTGATCTTATAAGGTTCTCAGAACACATTTAGTCTGTTCTTTAAAGGTTCTCAGAACACATTTAGTCTGTTCTTATAAGGCTCTCAGAACACATTTAGTCTGTTCTTATAAGGTTCTCAGAACACATTTAGTCTGTTCTTATAAGGTTCTCAGAACACATTTAGTCTGTTCTTATAAGGTTCTCAGAACACATTTAGTCTGTTCTTATAAGGCTCTCAGAACACATTTAGTCTGTTCTTATAAGGTTCTCAGAACACATTTAGTCTGTTCTTATAAGGTTCTCAGAACACATTTAGTCTGTTCTTATAAGGTTCTCAGAACACATTTAGTCTGTTCTTATAAGGTTCTCAGAACACATTTAGTCTGTTCTTATAAGGTTCTCAGAACACATTTAGTCTGTTCTTATAAGATTCTCAGAACACATTTAGTCTGTTCTTATAAGGTTCTCAGAACACATTTAGTCTGTTCTTTAAAGGTTCTCAGAATGTTTCGTTACGTTGTGTTTACAGTTTGTAGGGAACATTGTGGGGACATCACAGAAGATGAACTGTCCAGTTGTGTGGATGATTATACAATCTTTATTTTAGGGTGCAACAAACATTCACCTGATGTTACAAGAACGTTCCCAGAACACATGTTTTACGTTCTTTAGGTACCCGCAAAACATTGGTCTCAACGTCACCAGTGAAGAGGTGACTCCGGGATGCTGGCCTTCTAGGCAGATTTACAAAGAAAAAGCCATTTCTCAGACTGGCCAATAAAAATAAAAGATTAAGTTGGGCAAAAGAACACAGACATGGGACAGAGGAACTCTGCCTAGAAAGCCAGCTTCCCAGAGTCGCCTTTTCACTGTTGACGTTGAGACTGGTGTTTTGTGGGTACTATTTAATGAAGCTGCCAGTTGAGGACTTGTGAGGCGTCTGTTTCTCAAACTAGACACTCTAATGTACTTGTCATCTTGCCTAGGCAGTTTGAGCAGTTCTGTGAAGGGAGTAGTACACAACATTGTACGAGATCTTCAGTTTCTTGGCAATTTCTCGCATGGAATAGCCTTCATTTCTCAGAACAAGAATAGACTGACGAGTTTCAGGAGAAATGTATTTATTTCTGGCCATTTTGAGCCTGTAATTGAACCCACAAATGCTGATGCTCCAGATACTCAACTAGTCTAAAGGACAGTTTTATTGCTGCTTTATTCAGTGCAACAGTTTTCAGCTGTGCTAACATACAATGGGGAGAACAAGTATTTGATACACTGCTGATTGTGCAGGTTTTTCTACTTACAAAGCATGTGTTTTGAGTATTTGATACATCAGAAAAGCAGAACTTAATATTTGGTACAGAAACCTTTGTTTGCAATTACAGAGGTCATACGTTTCCTGTAGTTCTTGACCAGGTTTGCACACACTGCAGCAGGGATTTTGGCCCACTCCTCCATACAGACCTTCTCCAGATCCTTCAGGTTTCGGGGCTGTCGCTGGGCAATACAGACTTTCAGCTCCCTCCAAAGATTTTCTATTGGGTTCAGGTCTGGAGACTGGCTAGGCCACTCCAGGACCTTGAGATGCTTCTTACGGATCCACTCCTTAGTTGCCCTGGTTGTCTGTTTCGGGTCGTTGTCATGCTGGAAGACCCAGCCATGACCCATCTTCAATGCTCTTACTGAAGGAAGGAGGTTGTTGGCCAAGATCTCGCGATACATGGCCCCATCCATCCTCCCCTCAATACGGTGCAGTCGTCCTGTCCCCTTTACAGAAAAGCATCCCCAAAGAATGATATTTCCACCTCCATGCTTCACGGTTGGGATGGTGTTCTTGGGGTTGTACTCATCCTTCTTCTTCTTCCAAACACGGTGAGTGGAGTTTAGACCAAAAAGCTCTATTTTTGTCTCATCAGACCACATGACCTTCTCCCATTCCTCCTCTGGATCCTCCAGATGGTCATTGGCAAACTTCAGACGGGCCTGGACATGCGCTGGCTTGAGCAGGGGGACCTTGCATGCGCTGCAGGATTTTAATCCATGACGGCGTAGTGTGTTACTAATGGTTTTCTTTGAGACTGTGGTCCCAGCTCTCTTCAGGTCATTGACCAGGTAGTAGTGTAGTTCTGGGCTGATCCCTCACCTTCCTCATGATCATTGATCCCCCACGAGGTGAGATCTTGCATGGAGCCCCAGACTGAGGGTGATTGACCGTCATCTTGAACGTCTTCCATTTTCTAATAATTGCGCCAACAGTTGTTGCCTTCTCACCAAGCTGCTTGCCTATTGTCCTGTAGCCCATCCCAGCCTTGTGCAGGTCAACAATTGTATCCCTGATGTCCTTACACAGCCCTCTGGTCTTGGCCAGGTTGGAGTCTGTTTGATTGAGTGTGTGGACAGGTGTATTTTATACAGGTAACGAGTTCAAACAGGTGCAGTTAATACAGGTAATGAGTGGAGAACAGGAGGGCTGTGAGAGCCGGAATTCTTACTGGTTGGTAGGTGATCAAATACTTATGTCATGCAATAAAATGCAAATTAATTACTTAAAAATCATACAATGTGATTTTCTGGATTTTTATTTTTATTTTTTTTTATTTTTTGTTTTTTAGATTCCGTCTCTCACAGTTGAAGTGTACCTATGATAAAAATTACAGACCTCTATATGCTTTGTAAGTAGGAAAACCTGCAAAATCGAGAGTGTATCAAATACTTGTCTCCCCACTGTAATTGCAAAAGGGTTTTCTAATGATTAATTATCCTTTTAAAATGATAAACTTGGATAAGCTAACACAACGTGCCATTGGAACACAGGAGTGATGGTTTCTGATAATGGGCCTTTGTACGCCTATGTAGATATTCCATTAAAATCTGACGTTTCCAGCTACAATAGTCATTTACAACATTAACAATGTCTACACTGTATTTCTGATCAATTTGATGTTATTTTAATGGAGAAAAACAAGGACATGTCTAACTGACTCCAAACTTTTGAATGGTAGTGTATCTGTGAGTTGTATTGAGTTCAGAGAGGCCTCACATATCTGCGAGTTGCGATTTACAGATACAGTGGGGCAAAAAAGTATTTAGTCAGCCACCAATTGTGCAAGTTCTCCCACTTAAAAAGATGAGAGAGGCCTGTAATTTTCATCATAGGTACACTTCAACTATGACAGACAAAATGAGAAAAAAAAAATCCAGAAAATCACATTGTAGGATTTTTCATGAATTTATTTGCTAATTATGATGGAAAATAAGTATTTGGTCACCTACAAACAAGCAAGATTACCAACTACTCTTCCTGGGGTCATGAAACATGACATAAGACATAGTACAGAACATTGTTAGTCCAGGACTGAAATACATTTTAAATGTCACACATAGTCTACGTATCAGTGTCCACAACGATGGAGCAGCAGACCAAGCAATGTTGAGAGGAGGACACTATACCTTCATCCATTAACAGGTAAAAAGGAGATGGAATCTATTACTTGTCATTGGTGATATTTCCATGTTGGGATAGTTGTTCACTTAATTGTTATCACTAGTTCCTCTACAATATAAACAAACATCTGGTGCTTGGTGGAATGTCAAGTGATTGGGACACAGCCAAAGTCATCTGGATAGCCCTCCCTGGCAAGGGGGGAGCCACTGGGCAGCAGTACGCAATGTACCCTGGACTGGACAGGCAGAAAAATAGGAGAAAAATGTGTTAAATTACAAATGTCTCCAGGTATGAATATCGCAAAAAAATATGATCACTAACTAACTAGGTTTCCATCCAATTGGCGACAGATTTTCAGGTGAATATTAAATAATGTGCATGAAGAAAATATGACTTGTTGCAGATACAAATCAGTGGCATACTACATGTACTTTTTAGCTGAAACCCTAGACTCACTCCAATTCACATTCCACCCAAACAGATCCACAGATTACGCAATCTCAATCACACTTTCCCACCTGGACAAAAGGAACACCTTTGTGAGAATGCTGTTCATTGACTACAGCTCAGACTTCAACACCATAGTGACCTCAAAGCTCATTGCTAAGCTAAGGACCCTGGGACTAAACACCTCTCTAAACACCTCTCTCTGCAACTGGATCCTGGGCTTCCTGACGGGCCGCCCCCAGGTGGTAAGGGTAGGAAACAACACATCTGCCACGCTGATCCTCAACACTGGTGCTCCCCAGGGGTGCGTGCTCAGTCCCCTCCTGTACTCCCTGTTCACCCACGACTGCATGGCCAAGCACAACTCCAACACCATCATTAAGTTTGCTGACAACACAACGGTGGTAGGCCTGATCACCGGTGACGATGAGTTAGCATATAGGGAGGAGGTCAGAGACCTGGCCAGGTGGTGCCAGGACAACACACTCCTCCATGGCCTGCATACTCACCAGACATGTCACCCATTGAGCATGTGTGGGATGCTCTGGATCGACGTGTACAACAGCGTGTTCCAGTTCCCACCAATATCCAGCAACTTCGCACAGCCATTGAAGAGGAGTGGGACGACATTCCACAGGCTACAATCAACAGCCTGTTAAACTCTACATGAAGGAGATGTGTCGTATTGCATGAGGCAAATGGTGGTCACACCAGATCAAATCAAATTATTTGAAATAATATTTTTTTTAGTATTCTAATGTTATGTAAGACCTTCATAAAGACAACTAATGATTTTTCTTCCGATATCATATACGAAATGTTTCTATTAGACTGTTAGAATGTCATTGGCAGGAAGTGTACAAAATTGGCTTTAGGCCTACGTTTTTCACTAGGCCTTTGTAAAATTATACAAAACATATCCTTGAACATATCTAAACAAACAAACTATTGTTGTTATATTTTAAATGGATATATTTCCACTAAATATTCTTCATTTATGCACTATTTATCAAGAATTGGTGATTATGTTTGCACACCTTGTGGTTTGATATGCATCTGATGCGTATACTAAAGGGGACACCTTTTAATGTAATGTTCTCAACGTTCTCTAATGAGTTATAGGCTGAAAGGCCAGGAGGTTCTAGTGTTAAACAACTTAAACCAGCTGTTCTGTCAACAATATTACAACATCAAAGGACTGTTTTGTGCACCCTGATACATGACAGCACAACCGGACAGATGTACTGTTCTGGGAACCTATCTCTTGTCATATTCCCACGATGTTCCCACATCCGAAATACATGTTTTAGGAACTTTTAAAGAACATCACTGTTCTAAGAACGTTATTGTAACATCATGTGAATGTTTTTTGCACCCTAAAATAAAGATTGTATAATCATCCACACAACTGGACAGTTCATCTTCTGTGATGTCCCCACAATGTTCCCTACAAACTGTAAACACAACGTAACGAAACATTCTGGAGAACCTTATAAGAACAGACTCAATGTGTTCTGAGAATCTTATAAGAACAGACTAAATGTGTTCTGAGAACCTTATAAGAACAGACTAAATGTGTTCTGAGAACCTTATAAGATCAGACTAAATGTGTTCTGAGAACCTTATAAGAACAGACTAAATGTGTTCTGGGAACCTTATAAGAACAGACTAAATGTGTTCTGAGAACCTTATAAGAACAGATTAAATGTGTTCTGAGAACCTTATAAGAACAGACTAAATGTGTTCTGAGAACCTTTAAAGAACAGACTAAATGTGTTCTGAGAACCTTATAAGAACAGACTAAATGTGTTCTGAGAACCTTATAAGAACAGACTAAATGTGTTCTGAGAACCTTATAAGAACAGACTAAATGTGTTCTGAGAACCTTATAAGAACAGACTAAATGTGTTCTGAGAGCCTTATAAGAACAGACTAAATGTGTTCTGAGAACCTTATAAGATCAGACTAAATGTGTTCTGAGAACCTTATAAGAACAGACTAAATGTGTTCTGAGAACCTTATAAGAACAGACTAAATGTGTTCTGAGAACCTTTAAAGAACAGACTAAATGTGTTCTGAGGACCTTATAAGAACAGACTAAATATGTTCTGAGAACCTTTAAAGAACAGACTAAATGTGTTCTGAGAACCTTAAAAGAACAGACTAAATGTGTTCTGAGAACCTTATAAGAACAGACTAAATGTGTTCTGAGGACCTTTAAAGAACAGACTAAATGTGTTCTGAGAACCTTATAAGAACAGACTAAATGTGTTCTGAGAACATTATAAGAACAGACTAAATGTTTTCTGAGAACCTTATAAGAACAGACTAAATGTGTTATGGGAACGTTCTTGCAACATTAGGTGAATGTTTTATATAAACATTGTATCATCTTCAGCACAACTGGACAGTTTTTATGTTATAAGAACATTTTCTGCAACCTAACGAATGTTCTGGGAACTATCATAGAAACATTTTAGGTTTGCTGGGAACATTTTGGTGAATATTAGGAAAACATTCCAAGGATATTTCATTTAAAACATGAATAAAAACATATATACTTTTTATATATATATATATGTGATCAAAAACATTATTTTAATGTTTTTTGGGATGTTATCATTCTACTGTTAGATAAAACCCAAACTAGCGCTTAATGGGAATATTAGCTAATGTTCTGGGAATGTTCCAGGTTTGCTGGGTCCTGGTCAAAGTAGTGCACTATATAGGAATAGGGTTCTGGTCTAAAGTAGTGCACCATATAGGGAATCGGGTTCCATAGGGTTCTGGTCTAAAGTAGTGTACTATATAGGGAATAGGGTTCTATAGGGCTCTGGTCTAAAGTAGTGCACTATATAGGGAATAGGGTTCCATAGGGCTCTGGTCTAAAGTAGTGCACTATATAGGGAATAGGGTTCTATAGGGCTCTGGTCTAAAGTAGTGCACTATATAGGGAATAGGGTTCCATAAGGCTCTGGTCTAAAGTAGTGTACGATATAGGGAATAGGGTTCCATTTGGGACACAAGGGTATTCTCACCGCTCCATGGACAAGCCTGCAGTAGGGGGCTCCAGTCACTCCACTGGCTGTCTGGGTTGATGTCGTCCTGGGCTCTCACCTGCAGCTGGTGGGCGTGGCCTGCTAGGGCATCAGTTATCAACAGGGGGCTGGACTTAGACTCCACCTGGAGGGGGAAGAGAAGGAGTGGAGAGAGCAGAGAGGGATAGAGATATAGGGGGAGGGGATGAGAGAGATATAGGGGGAGGGGGTGAGATAGAGATATAGGGGGAAGGGTGAGATAGAGATATAGGGGAGGGGGTAAGATAGAGATATAGGGGGAGGGGTGAGATAGAGATATAGGGAGAGGGGTGAGATAGAGATATAGGGGGAGGGGTGAGATAGAGATATAGGGAGAGGGATGAGATAGAGATATAGGGGGATGGGGTGAGATAGAGATATAGGGGGAGGAGGTGAGAGAGATATAGGGGGAGGGGGTGAGATAGAGATATATGGGGAGGGGGTGAGATACAGATATAGGGGGAGGAGTGAGATAGAGGTATAGGGGGAAGGGTGAGATATAGGGGGAGGGGTGAGATAGAGATATAGGGGGAGGGGGTGAGATAGAGATATAGGGGGAAAAGGTGAGATAGAGATAAAGGGGAGGGGGTGAGATAGAGATATAGGGAAGGGGTGAGATAGAGATATAGGGGGAGGGGTGAGATAGAGATATAGGGGAGGGGGTGAGATAGAGATATAGGGGGAGGGGTGAGAGAGTATAGGGGGAGGGGTGAGATAGAGATATAGAGGGAGGGGTGAGATAGAGATATAGGGGGAGTGGGTGAGATAGAGATATAGGGGGAGGGATAGGGAGAAAGAGGGGAGAGAGAGATATAGGGGAGGGGTGAGAGAGAAATAGGGGGGAGAGGGGTGAGAGAGATATGGGGGAGGGATGAGATAGAGAAATTGGGGGGTGAGATAGAGATATAGGGGGAGGGATAGGGAGAGGGACAGGAGAGATTGAGATATAGGAGAAGGGATAGGGAGAAGGAGGGGAGAGAAAGATAAAGGGGAGGGGAGAGATAGAGATATAGGGGGAGGGATAGGGAGAGGGACAGGAGAGATTGAGATATAGGAGAAGGGATAGGGAGAAGGAGGGGAGAGAAAGATAAAGGGGAGGGGAGAGATAGAGATATAGGGGGAGGGATAGGGAGAGGGACAGGAGAGATTGAGATATAGGAGAAGGGATAGGGAGAAGGAGGGGAGAGAAAGATAAAGGGGAGGGGAGAGATAGAGATATAGGGGGAGGGATAGGGAGAGGGACAGGAGAGATTGAGATATAGGAGAAGGGATAGGGAGAAGGAGGGGAGAGAAAGATAAAGGGGAGGGGAGAGATAGAGATATAGGGGGAGGGATAGGGAGAGGGACAGGAGAGATTGAGATATAGGAGAAGGGATAGGGAGAAGGAGGGGAGAGAAAGATAAAGGGGAGGGGAGAGATAGAGATATAGGGGGAGGGATAGGGAGAGGGACAGGAGAGATTGAGATATAGGAGAAGGGATAGGGAGAAGGAGGGGAGAGAAAGATAAAGGGGAGGGGAGAGATAGAGATATAGGGGGAGGGATAGGGAGAGGGACAGGAGAGATTGAGATATAGGAGAAGGGATAGGGAGAAGGAGGGGAGAGAAAGATAAAGGGGAGGGGAGAGATAGAGATATAGGGGGAGGGATAGGGAGAGGGACAGGAGAGATTGAGATATAGGAGAAGGGATAGGGAGAAGGAGGGGAGAGAAAGATAAAGGGGAGGGGAGAGATAGAGATATAGGGGGAGGGATAGGGAGAGGGACAGGAGAGATTGAGATATAGGAGAAGGGATAGGGAGAAGGAGGGGAGAGAAAGATAAAGGGGAGGGGAGAGATAGAGATATAGGGGGAGGGATAGGGAGAGGGACAGGAGAGATTGAGATATAGGAGAAGGGATAGGGAGAAGGAGGGGAGAGAAAGATAAAGGGGAGGGGAGAGATAGAGATATAGGGGGAGGGATAGGGAGAGGGACAGGAGAGATTGAGATATAGGAGAAGGGATAGGGAGAAGGAGGGGAGAGAAAGATAAAGGGGAGGGGAGAGATAGAGATATAGGGGGAGGGATAGGGAGAGGGACAGGAGAGATTGAGATATAGGAGAAGGGATAGGGAGAAGGAGGGGAGAGAAAGATAAAGGGGAGGGGAGAGATAGAGATATAGGGGGAGGGATAGGGAGAGGGACAGGAGAGATTGAGATATAGGAGAAGGGATAGGGAGAAGGAGGGGAGAGAAAGATAAAGGGGAGGGGAGAGATAGAGATATAGGGGGAGGGATAGGGAGAGGGACAGGAGAGATTGAGATATAGGAGAAGGGATAGGGAGAAGGAGGGGAGAGAAAGATAAAGGGGAGGGGAGAGATAGAGATATAGGGGGAGGGATAGGGAGAGGGACAGGAGAGATTGAGATATAGGAGAAGGGATAGGGAGAAGGAGGGGAGAGAAAGATAAAGGGGAGGGGAGAGATAGAGATATAGGGGGAGGGATAGGGAGAGGGACAGGAGAGATTGAGATATAGGAGAAGGGATAGGGAGAAGGAGGGGAGAGAAAGATAAAGGGGAGGGGAGAGATAGAGATATAGGGGGAGGGATAGGGAGAGGGACAGGAGAGATTGAGATATAGGAGAAGGGATAGGGAGAAGGAGGGGAGAGAAAGATAAAGGGGAGGGGAGAGATAGAGATATAGGGGGAGGGATAGGGAGAGGGACAGGAGAGATTGAGATATAGGAGAAGGGATAGGGAGAAGGAGGGGAGAGAAAGATAAAGGGGAGGGGAGAGATAGAGATATAGGGGGAGGGATAGGGAGAGGGACAGGAGAGATTGAGATATAGGAGAAGGGATAGGGAGAAGGAGGGGAGAGAAAGATAAAGGGGAGGGGAGAGATAGAGATATAGGGGGAGGGATAGGGAGAGGGACAGGAGAGATTGAGATATAGGAGAAGGGATAGGGAGAAGGAGGGGAGAGAAAGATAAAGGGGAGGGGAGAGATAGAGATATAGGGGGAGGGATAGGGAGAGGGACAGGAGAGATTGAGATATAGGAGAAGGGATAGGGAGAAGGAGGGGAGAGAAAGATAAAGGGGAGGGGAGAGATAGAGATATAGGGGGAGGGATAGGGAGAGGGACAGGAGAGATTGAGATATAGGAGAAGGGATAGGGAGAAGGAGGGGAGAGAAAGATAAAGGGGAGGGGAGAGATAGAGATATAGGGGGAGGGATAGGGAGAGGGACAGGAGAGATTGAGATATAGGAGAAGGGATAGGGAGAAGGAGGGGAGAGAAAGATAAAGGGGAGGGGAGAGATAGAGATATAGGGGGAGGGATAGGGAGAGGGACAGGAGAGATTGAGATATAGGAGAAGGGATAGGGAGAAGGAGGGGAGAGAAAGATAAAGGGGAGGGGAGAGATAGAGATATAGGGGGAGGGATAGGGAGAGGGACAGGAGAGATTGAGATATAGGAGAAGGGATAGGGAGAAGGAGGGGAGAGAAAGATAAAGGGGAGGGGAGAGATAGAGATATAGGGGGAGGGATAGGGAGAGGGACAGGAGAGATTGAGATATAGGAGAAGGGATAGGGAGAAGGAGGGGAGAGAAAGATAAAGGGGAGGGGAGAGATAGAGATATAGGGGGAGGGATAGGGAGAGGGACAGGAGAGATTGAGATATAGGAGAAGGGATAGGGAGAAGGAGGGGAGAGAAAGATAAAGGGGAGGGGAGAGATAGAGATATAGGGGGAGGGATAGGGAGAGGGACAGGAGAGATTGAGATATAGGAGAAGGGATAGGGAGAAGGAGGGGAGAGAAAGATAAAGGGGAGGGGAGAGATAGAGATATAGGGGGAGGGATAGGGAGAGGGACAGGAGAGATTGAGATATAGGAGAAGGGATAGGGAGAAGGAGGGGAGAGAAAGATAAAGGGGAGGGGAGAGATAGAGATATAGGGGGAGGGATAGGGAGAGGGACAGGAGAGATTGAGATATAGGAGAAGGGATAGGGAGAAGGAGGGGAGAGAAAGATAAAGGGGAGGGGAGAGATAGAGATATAGGGGGAGGGATAGGGAGAGGGACAGGAGAGATTGAGATATAGGAGAAGGGATAGGGAGAAGGAGGGGAGAGAAAGATAAAGGGGAGGGGAGAGATAGAGATATAGGGGGAGGGATAGGGAGAGGGACAGGAGAGATTGAGATATAGGAGAAGGGATAGGGAGAAGGAGGGGAGAGAAAGATAAAGGGGAGGGGAGAGATAGAGATATAGGGGGAGGGATAGGGAGAGGGACAGGAGAGATTGAGATATAGGAGAAGGGATAGGGAGAAGGAGGGGAGAGAAAGATAAAGGGGAGGGGAGAGATAGAGATATAGGGGGAGGGATAGGGAGAGGGACAGGAGAGATTGAGATATAGGAGAAGGGATAGGGAGAAGGAGGGGAGAGAAAGATAAAGGGGAGGGGAGAGATAGAGATATAGGGGGAGGGATAGGGAGAGGGACAGGAGAGATTGAGATATAGGAGAAGGGATAGGGAGAAGGAGGGGAGAGAAAGATAAAGGGGAGGGGAGAGATAGAGATATAGGGGGAGGGATAGGGAGAGGGACAGGAGAGATTGAGATATAGGAGAAGGGATAGGGAGAAGGAGGGGAGAGAAAGATAAAGGGGAGGGGAGAGATAGAGATATAGGGGGAGGGATAGGGAGAGGGACAGGAGAGATTGAGATATAGGAGAAGGGATAGGGAGAAGGAGGGGAGAGAAAGATAAAGGGGAGGGGAGAGATAGAGATATAGGGGGAGGGATAGGGAGAGGGACAGGAGAGATTGAGATATAGGAGAAGGGATAGGGAGAAGGAGGGGAGAGAAAGATAAAGGGGAGGGGAGAGATAGAGATATAGGGGGAGGGATAGGGAGAGGGACAGGAGAGATTGAGATATAGGAGAAGGGATAGGGAGAAGGAGGGGAGAGAAAGATAAAGGGGAGGGGAGAGATAGAGATATAGGGGGAGGGATAGGGAGAGGGACAGGAGAGATTGAGATATAGGAGAAGGGATAGGGAGAAGGAGGGGAGAGAAAGATAAAGGGGAGGGGAGAGATAGAGATATAGGGGGAGGGATAGGGAGAGGGACAGGAGAGATTGAGATATAGGAGAAGGGATAGGGAGAAGGAGGGGAGAGAAAGATAAAGGGGAGGGGAGAGATAGAGATATAGGGGGAGGGATAGGGAGAGGGACAGGAGAGATTGAGATATAGGAGAAGGGATAGGGAGAAGGAGGGGAGAGAAAGATAAAGGGGAGGGGAGAGATAGAGATATAGGGGGAGGGATAGGGAGAGGGACAGGAGAGATTGAGATATAGGAGAAGGGATAGGGAGAAGGAGGGGAGAGAAAGATAAAGGGGAGGGGAGAGATAGAGATATAGGGGGAGGGATAGGGAGAGGGACAGGAGAGATTGAGATATAGGAGAAGGGATAGGGAGAAGGAGGGGAGAGAAAGATAAAGGGGAGGGGAGAGATAGAGATATAGGGGGAGGGATAGGGAGAGGGACAGGAGAGATTGAGATATAGGAGAAGGGATAGGGAGAAGGAGGGGAGAGATAGAGATATAGGGGGAGAGAAATATTTTTTTATTTCACCTTTATTTAACCAGGTGGGCTAGTGGAGAACACCTTTATTTAACCAGGTAGGCTAGTTGAGAACACCTTTATTTAACCAGGTAGGCTAGTTGAGAACACCTTTATTTAACCAGGTAGGCTAGTTGAGAACACCTTTATTTAACCAGGTAGGCTAGTTGAGAACACCTTTATTTAACCAGGTAGGCTAGTTGAGAACATCTTTATTTAACCAGGTAGGCCAGTTGAGAACACCTTTATTTAACCAGGGAGGCTAGTTGAGAACACCTTTATTTAACCAGGTAGGCTAGTTGAGAACACCTTTATTTAACCAGGGAGGCCAGTTGAGAACACCTTTATTTAACCAGGTAGGCCAGTTGAGAACACCTTTATTTAACCAGGTAGGCTAGTTGAGAACACCTTTATTTAACCAGGTAGGCCAGTTGAGAACACCTTTATTTAACCAGGTAGGCTAGTTGAGAACACCTTTATTTAACCAGGGAGGCTAGTTGAGAACACCTTTATTTAACCAGGTAGGCTAGTGGAGAACACCTTTATTTAACCAGGGAGGCTAGTTGAGAACACCTTTATTTAACCAGGTAGGCTAGTGGAGAACAAGTTCTCATTTACAACTGCGACCTGGCCAAGATAAAGCAAAGCAGTTCGACACATACAACAACACAGAGTTACACATGGAATAAACAAACATACAGTCAATAATACAGTAGAAAAGTCTATATACAGTGTGTCCAAATGAGGTAAGATTAGAGAGGTAAGGCAATAAATAGGCCATGGTGGCAATGTAATTACAATATAGCATTTAAACACTGGAATGGTAGATGTGCAGAAGATGAATGTGCAAGTAGAGATACTGGGGTGTAAAGAAGTAAGATTAATAAATAAATACAGTATGGGGATGAGATAGGTAGATAGATGGGTTGTTTACAGATGGACTATGTACAGGTGCAGTGATCTGTGAGCTGCTCTGACAGCTGGTGCTTAAAGTTAGTGAGGGAGATATGAGTCTCCAGTTTCAGATATTTTTGCAGTTCGTTCCAGTCATTGGCAGCAGAGAACTGGAAGGAGAGGCGGACAAAGGAGGAATTGGCTTTGGGGGTGACGAGTGAGATATTCCTGCTGGAGCGCGTGCTACGGGTGGGTGTTGCTAGGGTGACAAGTGAGCTGAGATAAGGCGGGGCTTTACCTAGCAGAGACTTGTAGATGACCTGGAGCCAGTGCGTTTGGCGACGAATATGAAGCGAGGGCCAGCCCACGAGAGTGTACAGGTCGCAGTGGTCGGTTGTATATGGGGCTTTGGTGACAAACGGATGGCACTGTGATAGACTGCATCCAATTTGTTGAGTAGAGTGTTGGAGGCAATTTTATAGATGACATCACTGAAGTCGAGGATCGGTAGGAAAGTCAGTTTTACGAGGGTATGTTTGGCAGCATGAATGAAGGATGCTTTGTTGCGAAGTAGGAAGCCGATTCTAGATTTAATTTTGGATAGGAGATGTTTAATATGAGTCTGAGAGGAGAGTTTACAGTCTAGCCAGACACCTAGGTATTTGTAGTTGTCCACGTATTGACAGAAGTCAGAACCTTCCAGAGTAGTGATGCTGGACGGGCGGGTGGGTGCAGGTAGTGATCGATTGAAGAGCATGCATTTAGTTTTACTTGCATTTAAGAGCAGTTGGAGGCCACGGAAGGAGAGTTGTATGGCATTGAAGCTCGTCTGGAGGGTTGTTAAACACAGTGTCCAAAGAAGGGCCAGAAGTATACAGAATGGTGTCGTCTGCGTAGAGGTGGATCCGAGTATCACCAGATAGGGGGAGGGAGGAGATAGAGATGTAGGGGGAGGGAGAGCGAGAGCGAGGGGAGAAATGGAGAGACAGTATGATGACTAGAGGAACTAACGTTAGACCAGATGCTGGATCCTACAGGACGGTAGCGGAGCTGGAAGCGGAGGGGGAAGGGCACAGCGTCGTGGAGCCAGGAGGCAGGGTTCGTCCAGTACACCTGGAGCCTCATGGGATATCCTACCATCCCCACTGCTGTTACTGCCTCTGGGGGGTCTGGCTGCACTGTAGACACACAGAGAGAGGGGGGTGGGGGGGTGAGGAGTCATGCAACCAACACTGGTACACACAGAGAAGCACGCACACACTGATACACACACTGATACACACACACTGATACACATACACACTGATACACATACACACTGATACACACACACACTGATGCATGCACACAAGCTGGTACACACACACTGATACACACACACACACACTGGCACACACACAAACTGATACACACACACACTGATTCACACACACAAGCTGGTACACACACACACTGACACACACACTGGTACACACACTGATACACACACGCACACTGGCACACACACACTGGCACACACACACACTGATACACATACACACTGATACACACACACACACTGGCACACACACACTGGCACACACACACACACTGATACACATACACACTGATACACAAGCTGGTACACACACACTGATACACACACACACACACACACACACACTGGTACACACACACACACTGATACACACACACACTGGCATGCACACGCCGATACAAACACACAAGCTGGTACACACACACTGATACACACACACACACTGGTATACACACACTGGTACACACACACTGGTGCACACACACTGGTGCACACACACACTGATACACACACACACAATGGCACACACACACTGGCACACACACACACACTGGCACGCACACACTTATACACACTTATACACACACACACTGATACACACACACACACTGGCACACACACACAAGCTGGTACACACACACAGATACACACACACACACACACACACACTGGTACACACACACTGATACACACACACACACACTGGTACACACACTGATACACACACTGGTAAACACACACTGATACACACACACTGACACACACACACTGGCACACACACACACACTGGTACACACACACTGATACACACACACACTGGTGCACACACACACACTGGTACACACACACTGGTGCACACACACACTGATACACACACACACTGGTGCACAACCACATTTTACACACACAGAGAGAGACAGTAGTTAGGAATCAACACTGTGAACATTGACATGGTGTCGGTTAAGAAACCATGTTAGAATATTAACACATTTTGTGTTTTGCTAAGAAGCAGAATCAGAACAGCAGACAGCGAGACAGACAGGTACAGACAGACGGGTACAGACAGACAGACGGGTACAGACAGACAGGTACAGACAGACAGGTACAGACAGACAGGTACAGACAGACGGGTACAGGCAGGTAAAGAGATGGGTACAGACAGGTAAAGAGATGGGTACAGACAAGAACATAGAGATGGGTACAGACAAGTAATGAGATGGGTACAGACAAGAACATAGAGATGGGTACAGACAAGTAATGAGATGGGTACAGACAAGAACATAGAGATGGGTACAGACAAGTAATGAGATGGGTACAGACAAGAACATAGAGATGGGTACAGACAAGTAATGAGATGGGTACAGACAAGAACATAGAGATGGGTACAGACAAGTAATGAGATGGGTACAGACAAGAACATAGAGATGGGTACAGACAAGTAATGGGATGGGTACAGACAAGTAAAGAGATGGGTACAGACAGGTAAAGAGATGGGTACAGACAGGTACAGACAGACAGGTACAGACAGACAGGTACAGACAGGTACAGACAGACAGAGGTACAGACAGGTACAGACAGACAGACAGGTACAGACAGAGAGGTACAGACAGACAGGTACAGACAGACAGAGGTACAGACAGACAGAGAGGTACAGACAGGTACAGACAGAGCGGTACAGACAGGTACAGACAGACATGTACAGACAGACAGAGAGGTACAGACAGGTACAGACAGACAGACAGGTACAGACAGACAGGTACAGACAGACAGAGGTACAGACAGAGAGAGAGGTACAGACAGGTACAGACAGAGAGGTACAGACAGGTACAGACAGACCAGTACAGACAGAGAGGTACAGACAGACAGACAGAGAGGTACAGACAGACAGACATGTAAAGACATACAGGTACAGACAGACATACACATACAGACAGGTACAGACAGACATACACATACAGACAGGTACAGACAGACAGAGAGGTACAGACAGACAGACATGTAAAGACATACAGGTACAGACAGACAGAGAGGTACAGATAGGTACAGACAGACATACACATACAGACAGGTACAGACAAGACAGGTACAGACAAGAAAAGACAGACACGTAAAGACAGACAGGTAAAGACAGACGGCTACAGAAGGGTAAAGACACACATGTACAAATAAGTTAAGACAGACAGGTACAGACAGACAGAGAGGTACAGACAGACAGACAGACAGACAGGTACAGACAGAGAGGTACAGACAGACAGGTACAGACAGACAGAGAGGTACAGACAGGTACAGACAGACAGACAGGTACAGACAGACAGGTACAGACAGACAGAGAGGTACAGACAGGTACAGACAGACAGACATGTAAAGACAGACATGTACAGGCAAGACATGTAGAAACAGATGGGTACAGACAGACCAGTACAGACAGACAGGTACAGACAGACCAGTACAGACAGACAGGTACAGACAAGCAGAGAGGTACAGACAGGTACAGACAGACAGACATGTACAGGCAAGACATGTAAAGACAGACAGGTACAGACAGGTAAAGACAGACATGTAGACAGACACACAGCCAGGTAAAGACAGACAGGTACAGACAGACATGTAAAGACAGACAGGTACAGACAGACAGGTAAAGACAGACATGTAGACAGACACACAGACAGGTAAAGTCAACAGGTACAGACAGACATGTAAAGACAGACAGGTACAGACAGACAGGTAAAGACAGACATACACATACAGACAGGTACAGACAAGACAGGTACAGACAGACAGGTAAAGGCAGACAGGTACAGACAGACAGGTAAAGACAGACATACACATACAGACAGGTACATAGAGACAGGTACAGACATACATGTAAAGACAGACAGGTAAAGAGAGGCAGGTACATACAGACATGTAAAGACAGACAGGTACATACAGACATGTAAAGACAGACAGGTACAGACAGACAGGTAAAGACAGACATACACATACAGACAGGTACAGACAGACAGGTACAGACAGGAAAAGACAGGCAGGTACAGACAGGAAAAGACAGGCAGGTAAAGACAGACAGGTACAGACAGACACATGCAGACAGGTACAGACAGACGGGTACAGACAGACTGGTACAGACAGGTACAGACAGGTAAATACAGACAGGTACAGACAGGTAAAGACAGGCAGGTACAGACAGGCACAGGCAGACAGGTACAGACAGGTAAAGACAGGCAGGTACAGACAGGTACAGACAGGTACAGATAGGCAGGTACAGACAGGTACAGACAGGCACAGGCAGACAGGTACAGACAGGTACAGACAGGTAAAGACAGGCAGGTACAGACAGGTAAAGACAGGCAGGTACAGACAGGTACAGACAGGTAAAGACAGGCAGGTACAGACAGGTAAAGACAGGCAGGTACAGACAGGTACAGACAGGCACAGGCAGAAAGGTACAGACAGACAGGTACAGACAGGTAAAGACAGGTACAGACAGACAAACAGTGTCCAGATGAGGCAGTGACCTACAGAGCTCATGGAACTTGACCATCAGGATGGTGGTCTGTGACCCCAGAGGGTTGGTCTCTGTGATGTTGATGTTATGGTAGTGTTGCCACATGGTAGGGTCTGTGATGGTGCACTGCTTCTGGGGAGGGGACGACACCACACACATCCTCACCTGGCTCTTATTACCCCTGGAGGGGGGGGAGAGGAGAGATTCTTCACTATCAACAACATGATATCTGTGTACCTACAGCACCATGCTGGTAGGAGAGGAGAGGACGGGTGGCTCACCTGTAAGAGGTGTGGTACTGGGCAGGCAGGAGGGTCTTCACAGACTCCACCCATGAACACAATACCAGGCTGTGATTGGACACACGACAGGAAACATTGAGCAGCCCGGGGGGATCTGAGGAAGAAGAGAGGAGAAATGATGATCACATGATCAACAACACAATATATGCAAGATTTATCTCAGTGTGTGAGGGACTGCAGCTCTCCCCGGGTATCCTTTCTAAGGAATGATTAAGATTTAGGTCACAGCCTCAGTCTATGAAGGGAGGAGAAGGGAGACTTACGCCCCAGCCTCAGTCTGGTTGTCCTGATGAGTCGTCCCCGGTCGTCATGGCAGCTGTAGTTTCCCTCGGCAGTGCGGTCAGCCTGCAGGAGGACCAGCTGACCATCTGATGTCACTCGGTGCTGCCATGGTAACATGGAACTCCTGTTCAGACGCCACTTCACTGATGTCCTGTGGAGACATTATGACGTCTGTGGACAATGTAGATGGAAATGGCTTGTATTGAGGCCTAGCCCTGGTTCCCACAGATAGCGATAGCCCTGGTTCCCACAGATAGAGAGAGCCCTAGTTCCCACAGATAGAGATAGCCCTGGTTCCCACGGATACAGATAGCCCTAGGTCCCACGGATACAGATAGCCCTAGTTCCCACGGATACAGATAGCCCTAGTTCCCACGGATACAGATAGCCCTGGTTACCACGGATACAGATAGCCCTGGTTCCCATGGATACAGATAGCCCTAGGTCCCACGGATACAGATAGCCCTAGTTCCCATGGATAAAGATAGCCCTAGTTCCCACGGATACAGATAGCCCTGGTTACCACGGATACAGATAGCCCTGGTTCCCACAGATAGAGAGAGCCCTGGTTCCCACAGATAGAGAGAGCCCTGGTTCCCACAGATAGAGAGAGCCCTGGTTCCCACGGATAGAGAGAGCCCTGGTTCCCACGGATAGAGATAGCCCTGGTTCCCACGGATATAGATAGCCCTTGTTCCCACAGATAGAGAGAGCCCTGGTTCCCACAGATAGAGAGATCCATGGTTCCCACAGATAGAGATAGCCCTGGTTCCCATGGATAGAGATAGCCCTGGTTCCCATGGACACATCCCTGGTTCCCACGGATATCGATAGCCCGAGTTCCCACGGATAGAGATAGCCCTGGTTCCCACGGATAGAGTTAGCCCTCGTTCCCACGGATAGAGATAGCCCTGGTTCCCACGGATAGAGATAGCCCTGGTTCCCACAGATAGCGATAGCCCTGGTTCCCACAGATAGCGATAGCCCTGGTTCCCACGGATAGAGAAAGCCCTGGTTCCCACGGACACATCCCTGGTTCCCACGGATAGAGATAGCCCTGGTTCCTACGGATAGAGATAGCCCTGGTTCCCACGGATAGAGAGAGCCCTGGTTCCCACGGATAGAGATAGCCCTGGTTCCCACAGATAGCGATAGCCCTGGTTCTCACAGATAGAGATAGCCCTGGTTCCCACAGATAGAGATAGCCCTGGTTCCCACGGATACAGATAGCCCTGGTTCCCACAGATAGAGATAGCCCTGGTTCCCACAGATAGAGAGAGGCCTGGTTCCCACGGATACAGATAGCCCTGGTTCCCATGGACACAGCCCTGGTTCCCACGGATAGAGATAGCCCTGGTTCCCACAGATAGAGATAGCCCTGGTTCCCACGGAGAGCGATAGCCCTGGTTCCCATGGACACATCCCTGGTTCCCACGGATAGAGATAGCACTGGTTCCCACGGATAGCGATAGCCCTCATTCCCATGGATAGCGATAGCCCTGGTTCCCATGGATAGCGATAGCCCTCATTCCCATGGATAGCGATAGACCTGGTTCCCATGGATAGCAATAGCCTGGTTCCCATGGATAGCGACAGCCTGGTTCCCATGGACACATCCCTGGTTCCCACGGATATTGATAGCCCTAGTTCCCACAGATAGAGATAGCCCGGGTTCCCACGGATAGAGATAGCCCTGGTTCCCACGGATAGAGATAGCCCTGGTTCCCACGGACACATCCCTGATTCCCACGGATAGAGAAAGCCCTGGTTCCCACGGATAGAGATAGCCCTGATTCCCACGGATAGAGATAGCCCTGATTCCCACGGATAGAGATAGCCCTGGTTCCCACGGATAGAGAGAGCCCTGCTTCCCATGGATAGAGATAGCCCTGGTCCCCACGGATACGGATAGCCCTGGTTCCCACGGATAGAGATAGCCCTGGTTCCCACGGATAGAGATAGCCCTGGTTCCCACAGATAGAGATAGCCCTGGTTCCCACGGATAGCGATAGCCCTGGTTCCCACAGATAGAGATAGCCCTGGTTCCCACAGATAGAGACAGCCCTGGTTCCCACGGATAGAGATAGCCCTGGTTCCCACGAACACATCCCTGGTTCCCACGGATAGAGATAGCCCTGGTTCCCACGGATAGAGATAGCCCTGGTTCCCACGGATAGAGATAGCCCTGGTTCCCTCGGATAGAGATAGCCCTGGTTCCCACAGATAGAGAGAGCCCTGGTTCCCACGGATAGAGATAGCCCTGGTTCCCACGGACACATCCCTGGTTCCCACGGATAGAGATAGCCCTGGTTCCCACGGATAGAGATAGCCCTGGTTCCCACGGATAGAGATAGCCCTGGTTCCCACGGATAGAGATAGCCCTGATTCCCACGGATAGAGATAGCCCTGGTTCCCACAGATAAAGAGAGCCCTGGTTCCCACGGATAGAGATAGCCCTGGTTCCCACGGATAGAGAGAGCCCTGGTTCCCACGGATAGAGATAGCCCTGGTTCCCACAGATAGAGAGAGCCCTGGTTCCCACAGATAGAGAGAGCCCTGGTTCCCACAGATAGCGATAGCCCTGGTTCCCACGGATATCGATAGCCCTCATTCCCATGGATAGAGATAGCCCTGGTTCCCACAGATAGAGATAGCCCTGATTCCCACGGATAGAGATAGCCCTGATTCCCACGGATACCGATAGCCCTGGTTCCCACGGATAGAGATAGCCCTGGTTCCCACGGATAGAGATAGCCCTGGTTCCCACAGATAGAGATAGCCCTGGTTCCAACGGATAGCGATAGCCCCGGTTCCCACAGATAGAGATAGCCCTGGTTCCCACAGATAGAGACAGCCCTGGTTCCCACGGATAGAGATAGCCCTGGTTCCCACGGACACATCCCTGGTTCCCACGGATAGAGATAGCCCTGGTTCCCACGGATAGAGATAGCCCTGGTTCCCACGGATAGAGATAGCCCTGGTTCCCACAGATAGAGAGAGCCCTGGTTCCCACAGATAGCGATAGCCCTGGTTCCCACGGATATCGATAGCCCTCATTCCCATGGATAGAGATAGCCCTGGTTCCCACAGATAGAGAAAGCCCTGATTCCCACGGATAGAGATAGCCCTGATTCCCACGGATACCGATAGCCCTGGTTCCCACGGATAGAGATAGCCCTGGTTCCCACGGATAGAGATAGCCCTGGTTCCCACAGATAGAGATAGCCCTGGTTCCCACGGATAGCGATAGCCCCGGTTCCCACAGATAGAGACAGCCCTGGTTCCCACGGATAGAGATAGCCCTGGTTCCCACGGACACATCCCTGGTTCCCACGGATAGAGATAGCCCTGGTTCCCACGGATAGAGATAGCCCTGGTTCCCACGGATACAGATAGCCCTGGTTCCCACAGATAGAGATAGCCCTGGTTCCCACGGATAGAGAGAGCCCTGGTTCCCACGGATACAGATAGCCCTGGTTCCCATTGACACAGCCCTGGTTCCCACGGATAGAGATAGCCCTGGTTCCCACAGATAGAGATAGCCCTGGTTCCCACGGAGAGCGATAGCCCTGGTTCCCATGGACACATCCCTGGTTCCCACGGATAGAGATAGATCTGGTTCCCACAGATAGCGATAGCCCTGGTTCCCACGGATAATGATAGCCCTCATTCCCATGGATAGAGATAGCCCTGGTTCCCACAGATAGAGATAGCCCTGCTTCCCACGGTTAGAGATAGCCCTGATTCCCACGGATAGAGATAGCCCTGGTTCCCACGGATAGAGAGAGCCCTGCTTCCCATGTATAGAGATAGCCCTGGTTCCCACAGATACCGATAGCCCTGGTTCCCACGGATAGAGATAGCCCTGGTTCCCACGGATAGAGATAGCTCTGGTTCCCACAGATAGAGAGCCCTGGTTCCCACGGATAGAGATAGCCCTGGTTCCCACAGATAGAGAGAGCCCTGGTTCCCACGGATAGAGATAGCCCTGGTTCCCACGGATAGAGAGAGCCCTGGTTCCCACGGATAGAGAGAGCCCTGGTTCCCACGGATAGAGAGAGCCCTGGTTCCCACAGATAGAGAGAGCCCTGGTTCCCACAGATAGAGAGAGCCCTGGTTCCCACAGATAGAGAGAGCCCTGGTTCCCATGGACACAGCCCTGGTTCCCACAGATAGAGATAGCCCTGGTTCCCACAGATAGAGAGAGCCCTGGTTCACACGGATAGAGAGAGCCCTGGTTCCCACGGATAGCGATAGCCCTGGTTCCCATGGATAGCGATAGCCCTGGTTCCCACGGATACAGCCCTGGTTCCCACAGATAGAGATAGCCCTGGTTCCCACAGATAGAGAGAGCCCTGGTTCCCACAGATAGAGAGAGCCCTGGTTCACACGGATAGAGAGAGCCCTGGTTCCCACGGATAGCGATAGCCCTGGTTCCCATGGATAGCGATAGCCCTGGTTCCCACGGATACAGATAGCCCTGGTTCCCACGGATAGAGAGAGCCCTGGTTCCCACGGATAGAGATAGCCCTGGTTCCCATGGATACAGATAGCCCTGGTTCCCACGGATAGAGATAGCCCTGGTTCCCACAGATAGAGAGAGCCCTGGTTCCCACAGATAGAGATAGCCCTGGTTCCCACGGATAGAGATAGCCCTGGTTCCCACAGATAGAGAGAGCCCTGGTTCCCACAGATAGAGAGAGCCCTGGTTCCCACGGATAGAGATAGCCCTGGTTCCCACGGATACAGTTAGCCCGGGTTCCCACGGATAGAGATAGCCCTGGTTCCCACGGATAGAGATAGCCCTGGTTCCCACGGATACAGATAGCCCGGGTTCCCACGGATAGAGATAGCCCTGGTTCCCACGGATAGAGATAGCTCTGGTTCCCACGGATAACCTCTGTGATGTAGGATGTTAAATCTGAAATCACTTGAACCTGGGATGTCCCTCCTACCATTTAATTGGCTCTTCCAACTGTCCATCAACTCCTGGCTGAACCCTACACCACAGCCACTGACAAAGCACATATCTGCAATCCTTACATCGTAGTGCAGCAGGAGAGAATGGTTTCATCATTATAGCATATGTCTGCAATCCTTACATCGTAGTGCAGCAGGAGATAATGGGTTCAGGAAGTCAAGCTAGAAGTCACATGGGGGCAGATGTTTTGATCAAGAGAACTTTAGAAAATATACAAATTTACTCCAACACTAAACCCACAATTATGTGTTTTACAGTAATAAGGAATGTGAAATCTTAGCGTTAGGGGTTTTATAATTTGATTATACTATATTTAGAAAGTGTCTAAGTCATTTCAAGCCTTTTTCATACAGTTTTGTTGAATAGGAAATAAGTCAAATAAAATAGTTCCTTTTGTGTATCATATACTGCGTGCTGGATCTTGTGTCAGAAGGGACTGCACCTCAGGAGGGACTTACACCTCAGGAGGGACTACACCTCAGGAGGGACTACACCTCAGGAGGGACTACACCTCAGGAGGGACTACACCTCAGAAGGGACTTACACCTCAGGAGGGACTACACCTCAGGAGGGACTACACCTCAGAAGGGACTACACCTCAGGAGGGACTACACCTCAGAAGGGACTACACCTCAGAAGGGACTACACCTCAGGAGGGACTGCACCTCAGAAGGGACTACACCTCAGGAGGGACTACACCTCAGAAGGGACTACACCTCAGAAGGGACTACACCTCAGGAGGGACTACACCTCAGGAGGGACTACACCTCAGGAGGGACTACACCTCAGGAGGGACTACACCTCAGAAGGGACTACACCTCAGGAGGGACTACACCTCAGGAGGGACTACACCTCAGGAGGGACTACACCTCAGGAGGGACTACACCTCAGGAGGGACTACACCTCAGAAGGGACTACACCTTAGAAGGGACTACACCTCAGAAGGGACTGCACCTCAGGAGGGACTACACCTCAAAAGGGACTACACCTTAGAAGGGACTACACCTCAGAAGGGACTCAAATGATAGCGTGACCTCCAGGAGAAAGGACAATATGACCCTTCAGAGACAGTTATGCACAGGGAACAAACCCATCCTAGACCCCCCCCCCCCCCATCCCCAGAGCCTGTCATAGTGGAACATACCTGTCCAGACCCCCCCCCCCCCATCCCCAGAGCCTGTCATAGTGACACATACCTGTCCAGACCCCCCCCCCCATCCCCAGAGCCTGTCATAGTGACACATACCTGTCCAGACCCCCCCCCCCCCCCCCCTCATCCCCAGAGCCTGTCATAGTGAAACATACCTGTCCAGACCACCCCCCCCCCTCCCCAGAGCCTGTCATAGTGACACATACCTGTCCAGACCCCCCCCCCCCATCCCCAGAGCCTGTCACAGTGGAACATACCTGTCTAGTGCTGCTCCACAAACCAGCGTGACGTTGGACCCCAGCCTCCCATACTGAACATCTGAAACTAGACAAGACGTTAGAACTGTTAGATCTCTGTGTCTAAACAGTTCTACAATCATTAGTCTTGTACATATTTAGAGCCGACAGTCCTCAGCATTGTATATCTCTATGACCTAAAGTGGGTCATCTCTACACACAGCTTTCTGTTGTGTCTGCTGTTACATAGCAGCCATATATAAACACTTACAGTCCCCCCATAAGTCTTTGGCACAGTCAGGATTTGTAAACTACTGTTTGCAGCCGTATAGGTGCCTTCAGACAGTATTCATTCTGTTGTGTTACAGCCTGGATTCAAAATGTATTAAATCCTTATTGTTTCTCACCCAGCTATACTCAGTACCCCATAATGACAAAGTGAAAACATGTTTTCAGAAATGTTTGCAAATGTATTTAAAATTAAATACTTAAATATCTCATTTACATAAGACTTCACACCCGTAAGTTAATACATGTTAGAATCACATTTGGCAGCAATTACAGCTGTGAGTCTTTCTGGGTAAGTCTCTAAGAGCTTTTCACATCTGGATTGCACAATATTTACACATTATTCTTATTAAAATGATTCAAGCTCTGTCAAGTTGGTTGTACCATTGCTAGAGAAACATTTTCAAATCTTGCCATAGATTCTGAAACTGATTTAAGTCAAAACTGTAACTAGGCCACTCTGGAAAATTCAATGTTGTTTTGGTAAGCAACTCCAATGTATATTTGGTTATTGTCCTGCTGAAAGGTGAATTTGTCTCCCAGTATCTGTTGGAAAGCAGACTGAACCAGGTTTTCCTCAAGGATTTTGCCAGTGCTTGAACATGAATACGTGTTTGTTGTGTTGGATTTGCCCCAAACATAACACTTTGTATTCAGGACATAAAGGTTCTTTTGCAGTTTTACTTCAGTGCCTTCTTTCAAACAGGAGGGATGTTTTGGATACTTTTTGTCCTGTACAGGCATCCTTCTTTTCACTCTGTCATTTAGGTTTGTATTGTGGAGTAACTAAGATGTTGTTGATCCATCCTCAGTTTTCTCCTATCACAGCCATTAAACTCTGTAACTGTTTTAAAGTCCCCATTGGCCTCATGGTGAAATCCCTGAGCGGTTTCCTTCCTACTGAGTAGTGACTGGGTGTATTGATGCACTTCCTCATGCTAAAAGGGATTAAACCAGTTGAACTCTGAATGGTTGTTTTGGCCTTAAATAGGGACTGGTGAGTTTGGGGGGGGAGTGGCATATAATTTGAAAGCTACAGGCCTTGTATTTTTGGAAATCAAATTCCACTTGCTGCTGGCAAAGTAACAATAATATTTTTTAGGGGGGAAAAAATGTACTTTTTTTTATATATTTCTGCTTAATTTAACTTTTACTCCACTACTTTCCTAAAGAAAATAATGTACTTTTTACTCCATACATTTTGAATTCTTAACAGAACAGCAAATGGTTCAATTCATACACCCACCCAACATAACACGTTGTCAACCTTACTGCCTCTGATCTGGCGGACTCACTAAACACAAGTGTTGGAGTATGCCCCTGGCTGTCCTGTTACGTTCCCACTAGACAAACTCAAAAGGTCGCTCACAACAAAGGGAACTAACAAAGACAATCATTTACAACCAAACAAAACAGTAAGGGGTTCTGAAAGGCAGCCATGTGGCCCACTGAAAGTTGTTAAAGCCACTAGTAAGTGGTTCTGAAAGGCAGCCATGTGGCCCACTGAAAGTTGTTAAAGCCACTAGTAAGGGGTTCTGAAAGGCAGCCATGTGGCCCACTGAAAGTTGTTAAAGCCACTAGTAAGGGGTTCTGAAAGGCACCATGTGGCCCACTGAAAGTTGTCAAAGCCACTAGTAAGGGGTTCTGAAAGGCACCATGTGGCCCACTGAAAGTTGTTAAAGCCACTAGTAAGGGGTTCTGAAAGGCACCATGTGGCCCACTGAAAGTTGTTAAAGCCACTAGTGAGGGGTTCTGAAAGGCAGCCATGTGGCCCACTGAAAGTTGTTAAAGCCACTAGTAAGGGGTTCTGAAAGGCAGCCATGTGGCCCACTGAAAGTTGTCAAAGCCACTAGTAAGGGGTTCTGAAAGGCACCATGTGGCCCACTGAAAGTTGTTAAAGCCACTAGTGAGGGGTTCTGAAAGGCAGCCATGTGGCCCACTGAAAGTTGTTAAAGCCACTAGTAAGGGGTTCTGAAAGGCAGCCATGTGGCCCACTGAAAGTTGTCAAAGCCACTAGTAAGGGGTTCTGAAAGGCAGCCATGTGGCCCACTGAAAGTTGTTAAAGCCACTAGTAAGGGGTTCTGAAAGGCAGCCATGTGGCCCACTGAAAGTTGTTAAAGCCACTAGTAAGGGGTTCTGAAAGGCAGCCATGTGGCCCACTGAAAGTTGTTAAAGCCACTAGTAAGGGGTTCTGAAAGGCACCATGTGGCCCACTGAAAGTTGTCAAAGCCACTAGTAAGGGGTTCTGAAAGGCACCATGTGGCCCACTGAAAGTTGTTAAAGCCACTAGTAAGGGGTTCTGAAAGGCACCATGTGGCCCACTGAAAGTTGTTAAAGCCACTAGTGAGGGGTTCTGAAAGGCAGCCATGTGGCCCACTGAAAGTTGTTAAAGCCACTAGTAAGGGGTTCTGAAAGGCAGCCATGTGGCCCACTGAAAGTTGTCAAAGCCACTAGTAAGGGGTTCTGAAAGGCAGCCATGTGGCCCACTGAAAGTTGTTAAAGCCACTAGTAAGGGGTTCTGAAAGGCACCATGTGGCCCACTGAAAGTTGTCAAAGCCACTAGTAAGTGGTTCTAACAAACATCCACCATGGATAACCCACTAGGTTTGCCTCCCAAAAAGACAAACTAAAAATAAAAGCCCACAACAATTTAGGATAGAGAGTAAAAATAATATGGAGCAAAAACAAACAGGGGAAACACCAACAATCAGGCATTTTACAAACTTAAAAGGTTGAGCTGATGTGAAGTGTAGCTCTCCCCAAAATATCTCAAGCTTATCTGGAGCACTGGGCCAGCCACTCTTAAATATCACCTGGGCCAGCCACTCTTAAATATCACCTGGGCCAGCCACTCTTAAATATCACCTGGGCCAGCCACTCTTAAATATCACCTGGGCCAGCCACTCCTAAATATCACCTGGGCCAGCCACTCTTAAATATCACCTGGGCCAGCCACTCTTAAATATCACCTGGGCCAGCCACTCCTAAATATCACCTGGGCCAGCCACTCTTAAATATCATCTGGGCCAGCCACTCCTAAATATCACCTGAGCCAGCAACTCCTAAATATCACCTGGGCCAGCCACTCCTAAATATCACCTGAGCCAGCCACTCCTAAATATCACCTGGGCCAGCCACTCCTAAATATCATCTGGGCCAGCCACTCCTAAATATCACCTGGGCCAGCCACTCCTAAATATCATCTGGGCCAGCCACTCCTAAATATCACCTGAGCCAGCCACTCCTAAATATCATCTGGGCCAGCCACTCCTAAATATCACCTGGGCCAGCCACTCTTAAATATCATCTGGGCCAGCCACTCCTAAATATCACCTGAGCCAGCCACTCCTAAATATCACCTGGGCCAGCCACTCCTAAATATCATCTGGGGCAGCCACTCCTAAATATCACCTGAGCCAGCCACTCCTAAATATCATCTGGGCCAGCCACTCCTAAATATCACCTGGGCCAGCCACTCCTAAATATCATCTGGGCCAGCCACTGCTAAATATCACCTGAGCCAGCCACTCCTGAGCAAGCACTGGTGAAACCCCTTCCGACTAACAAGATGGACATGCCAGCACAGGTGTAACACATTAGTAATGAGGTGACGCCAATCTGTGCACCCTACGTTCAACGTGCAATCTCTAAATATAAACGGAGAAACCAAAACCTGTAGAAGTCTGTAAATCAAATAAAAAAAACAGAAAATGGTGTCGTCTGGTTTGCTTGGTAAGGAATGATATTGAGTACTTTTTCCACCACTGCATTTAGGACAGTTGAAGCCAGATATTTTTAGACTTTTACTCAAAATCTCAATTTTAATCCCAATCTTTAACACAACAATTTGTAAAAAAATTAAAAAAAACGTCACGGGGTGTGAATACTTCCTGAAGGCACTGTAAACATGATTAAAGTGACCAATGACTATGGGCAGCAGTCTCTAAGGTGCAGGGTAGAGTACCGGGTGGTAGCCGGTAGTAACAGTCTCTAAGGTGCAGGGTAGAGAACCGGGTGGTAGCCGGTAGTAACAGTCTCTAAGGTGCAGGGTAGAGTACTGGGTGGTAGCCGGTAGTAACAGTCTCTAAGGTGCAGGGTAGAGTACCGGGTGGTAGCCAGTAGTAATAGTCTCTAAGGTGCAGGGTAGAGTACCGGGTGGTAGCCGGTAGTAACAGTCTCTAAGGTGCAGGGTAGAGTACTGGGTGGTAGACGGTAGTAACAGTCTCTAAGGTGCAGGGTAGAGAACCGGGTGGTAGCCGGTAGTAACAGTCTCTAAGGTGCAGGGTAGAGTACTGGGTGGTAGCCGGTAGTAACAGTCTCTAAGGTGCAAGGTAGAGTACTGGGTGGTAGCCGGTAGTAACAGTCTCTAAGGTGCAAGGTAGAGTACCGGGTGGTAGCCGGTAGTAACAGTCTCTAAGGTGCAGGGGAGAGTACCGGGTGGTAGCCAGTAGTAACAGTCTCTAAGATGCATGGTATAGTACCGGGTGGTAGCCGGTAGTAACAGTCTCTAAGGTGCAGGGTAGAGTATCGGGGGGTAGCCGGTAGGAACAGGGACTACAGCTCTGTTATACATTATGGCTAATTCAGGGATGAGTCTGTCTTTACATCATTGGTCCATATCTTACATGGGAGCTGTAAGGGGTTAGGTTAGTGTCTCTTACCTTCATTGGTCCATATCTCTGACTGGGTGTTGACGGAGGATAGTGCGAGGAGGTGGCCAATGACTAGCAGACCACTGGGACATGACACAAGACAGGTCATCTGGAGAAAGAGAGTGAGAGTTAAGGGGTCAGGACATCATCGTACAGCAGACAACACTGGGTCAGGACATCTTCGTACAGCAGACAACGCTGGGTCAGGACATCATCGTACAGCAGACAACACTGGGTCAGGACATCATCGTACAGCAGACAACACTGGGTCAGGACATCATCGTACAGCAGACAACACTGGGTCAGGACATCATCGTACAGCAGACAACACTGGGTCAGGACATCATCGTACAGCAGACAACACTGGGTCAGGACATCATCGTACAGCAGACAACACTGGGTCAGGACATCATCGTACAGCAGACAACACTGGGTCAGGAGATCATCGTACAGCAGACAACACTGGGTCAGGGGTCAGGACATCATCGTACAGCAGACAACACTGGGTCAGGGGTCAGGACATCATCGTACAGCAGACAACACTGGGTCAGGGGTCAGGACATCATCGTACAGCAGACAACACTGGGTCAGGGGTCAGAACATCATCGTACAGCAGACAACACTGGGTCAGGGGTCAGGACATAATCGTACAGCAGACAACACTGGGTCAGGGGTCAGGACATCATCGTACAGCAGACAACACTGGGTCAGGGGTCAGGACATCATCGTACAGCAGACAACACTGGGTCAGGGGTCAGGACATCATCGTACAGCAGACAACACTGGGTCAGGGGTCAGGACATCATCGTACAGCAGACAACACTGGGTCAGGGGTCAGGACATCATCGTACAGCAGACAACACTGGGTCAGGGGTCAGGACATCATCGTACAGCAGACAACACTGGGTCAGGGGTCAGAACATCATCGTACAGCAGACAACACTGGGTCAGGGGTCAGGACATCATCGTACAGCAGACAACACTGGGTCAGGGGTCAGGACATCATCGTACAGCAGACAACACTGGGTCAGGGGTCAGGACATCATCGTACAGCAGACAACACTGGGTCAGGGGTCAGGACATCATCGTACAGCAGACAACACTGGGTCAGGGGTCAGGACATCATCGTACAGCAGACAACACTGGGTCAGGGGTCAGGACATCATCGTACGGCAGACAACACTGGGTCAGGGGTCAGGACATCCTCGTACAGCAGACAACACTGGGTCAGGGGTCAGGACATCATCGTACAGCAGACAACACTGGGTCAGGGGTCAGGACATCATCGTACAGCAGACAACACTGAATCAGGACATTATCCAGAAGTGAACACTACAGTCAGGAACATCATCCTATGCCATACAACACAGAGGACAGAATTATTCTGGGGAAAGTATTTCACTATTATTATTATTATGTTATTTCAACACTATTTTTTTATTTGACCTTTATTTAACTAGTCAAGTCAGTTAAGAACAAATTCTTATTTTCAATGACGGCCTAGGAACAGTGGGTTAACTGCCTTGTTCAGGGGCAGAACGACAGATTTTTACCTTGTGAGATCGGGGATTCGATCTTGCAACCTTTCGGTTACTAGTCCAACGCTCTCACCACTAGGCTACCTACCGCCCCACGAAAGCTATCATTATGTTATTTCGACACCACATCACATCGCCTGAAGGTGTTCTGGAAAGCTCTACAGCAGTAGTCATGATGTGGGAATACCATCAGAATAACATCTAAAATCTGCAGAGAACGGAATCACAGAATCCAGACAGTAGACATTAAAACCATGTAGCAGGAAATCAACTAAATGCATGGAACTTATTAGAAAATGGATTAATATGGAAAATATTTTCATATGACATTAACTAAATGCCTCAGTGATTCGTAGGAGGTGTAGGGAGGAGGTGTAGGGAGGAGGTGTACCACCCAGCTAACAGTCCAGCTATAGGGAGGAGGTGTACCACCCAGCTAACAGTCCAGCTATAGGGAGGAGGTGTAGGGAGGAGGTGTACCACCCAGCTAACAGTCCAGCTGTAGGGAGGAGGTGTAGGGAGGAGGTGTAGGGAAGAGGTGTACCACCCAGCTAACAGTCCAGCTATAGGGAGGAGGTGTAGGGAGGAGGTGTAGGGAAGAGGAGTACCACCCAGCTAACAGCCCAGCTATAGGGAGAATGTGTACCACCCAGCTAACAGTCCAGCTATAGGGAGGAGGTGTACCACCCAGCTAACAGTCCAGCTATAGGGAGGAGGTGTAGGGAGGAGGTGTAGGGAGGAGGTGTAGGGAGGAGGTGTTCCACCCAGCTAACAGTCCAGCTATAGGGAGGAGGTGTAGGGAGGAGGTGCTCCACCCAGCTAACAGTCCAGCTATAGGGAGGAGGTGTAGGGAAGAGGTGTACCACCCAGCTAACAGTCCAGCAATAGGGAGGAGGTGTAGGGAGGAGGTGTACCACCCAGCTAACAGTCCAGCTATAGGGAGGAGGTGTAGGGAGGAGGTGTAGGGAGGAGGTGTACCACCCAGCTAACAGTCCAGCTATAGGGAGGAGGTGTAGGGAGAAGGTGTACCACCCAGCTAACAGTCCAGCTATAGGGAGGAGGTGTAGGGAGGAGGTGTACCACCAGGCTAACAGTCCAGCTATAGGGAGGAGGTGTAGGGAGGAGGTGTACCACCAGGCTAACAGTCCAGCTATAGGGAGGAGGTGTAGGGAGGAGGTGTACCACCCAGCTAACAGTCCAGCTATAGGGAGGAGGTGTAGGGAGGAGGTGTACCACCCAGCTAACAGTCCAGCTATAGGGAGGAGGTGTAGGGAGGAGGTGTAGGGAGGAGGTGTACCACCCAGCTAACAGTCCAGCTATAGGGAGGAGGTGTAGGGAGGAGGTGTACCACCCAGCTAACAGCCCAGCTATAGGGAGGAGGTGTAGGGAGGAGGTGTACCACCCAGCTAACAGCCCAGCTATAGGGAGGAGGTGTAGGGAGGAGGTGTACCACCCAGCTAACAGTCCAGCTATAGGGAGGAGGTGTAAGGAGGAGGTGTACCACCCAGCTAACAGTCCAGCTGTAGGGAGGAGGTGTAGGGAGGTGGTGTAGGGAGGAGGTGTACCACCCAGCTAACAGTCCAGCTATAGGGAGGAGGTGTAGGGAGGAGGTGTAGGGAAGAGGTGTACCACCCAGCTAACAGTCCAGCTATAGGGAGGAGGTGTAGGGAGGAGGTGTACCACCCAGCTAACAGTCCAGCTATAGGGAGGAGGTGTAGGGAGGAGGTGTACCACCCAGCTAACAGCCCAGCTATAGGGAGGAGGTGTAGGGAGGAGGTGTACCACCCAGCTAACAGTCCAGCTATAGGGAGGAGGTGTAGGGAGGAGGTGTAGGGAAGAGGTGTACCACCCAGCTAACAGCCCAGCTATAGGGAGGAGGTGTAGGGAGGAGGTGTACCACCCAGCTAACAGTCCAGCTATAGGGCGGAGGTGTAGGGAGGAGGTGTACCACCAGGCTAACAGTCTAGCTATAGGGAGGAGGTGTAGGGAGGAGGTGTAGAGAGGAGGTGTACCATCCAGCTAACAGTCCAGCTATAGGGAGGAGGTGTAGGGAGGAGGTGTACCACCCAGCTAACAGTCCAGCTATAGGGAGGAGGTGTAGGGAGGAGGTGTACCACCCAGCTAACAGTCCAGCTATAGGGAGGAGGTGTAGGGAGGAGGTGTACCACCCAGCTAACAGCCCAGCTATAGGGAGGAGGTGTAGGGAGGAGGTGTACCACCCAGCTAACAGTCCAGCTATAGGGAGGAGGTGTAGGGAGGAGGTGTAGGGAGGAGGTGTACCACCAGGCTAACAGTCCAGCTATAGGGAGGAGGTGTAGGGAGGAGCTGTACCACCCAGCTAACAGTCCAGCTATAGGGAGGAGGTGTAGGGAGGAGGTGTACCACCCAGCTAACAGTCCAGCTGTAGGGAGGAGGTTGAGGTACACATCACAATAATCATCATCATAATCATCACTATCAGCATAATCATCATCACATCATAATCATCACTATCACAATCATCACCATAATCATCACTATCTCCATAATCATCACCATAATCATCTCCATAATCATCACCATAATCATCACTATCTCCATAATCATCACCATAATCATCACTATCTCCATAATCATCACTACATCATAATCATCACTATCACAATCATCACCATAATCATCACTATCTCCATAATCATCACTATCTCCATAATCATCACCATAATCATCTCCATAATCATCACCATAATCATCACTATCTCCATAATCATCACCATAATCATCACTATCTCCATAATCATCACCATAATCATCTCCATAATCATCACCATCTCCATAATCATCACCATAATCATCACTATCTCCATAATCATCACCATAATCATCACTATCTCCATAATCATCACCATAATCATCACCATAATCATCACCATAATCATCACTATCTCCATAATCATCACCATAATCATCTCCATAATCATCACCATAATCATCACTATCTCCATAATCATCACCATAATCATCACTATCTCCATAATCATCACAATAATCATCACTATCTCCATAATCATCACCATAATCATCTCCATAATCATCACCATAATCATCACTATCTCCATAATCATCACCATAATCATCACTATCTCCATAATCATCATTACATCATAATCAACACTATAACCATAATCATCACTATCACCATCATCCTCACCATAATCATCACCATCTTTATCACCATCATCACTGACAGACCAAGCCTGGCGTAGCGACGGTTTGACGGTTTGCTGGAAATGGATAGTCCCCATTGAGTTTTTTAGTCAAGACTTAATCTGTGTCCGGGAAACTGCCCCTAAACAATCAAAAGTTACTGACAAACGGTTCAGACCTATTCAGTCACATGGAAAACATGACAGATGGTTCTTCAGAGGACTTGACAGAGAGCCAACAATGAGAATAAAACCCAGATGGTTGCTCCTCCCTCCCTGCCTGGGCAGAGCAGGTTTATGGTTTATGGGATGGTCTGGAGGAGAAAACACTGATACAGAGACATAGCTCAGGGTGTATCTCAAATAGCACCCTATTCCCTATATAGTGCACTACTTTAGACCAGAGCCCTATTCCCTATATAGTGCACTACTTTAGACCAGAGCCCTATGGAACCCTATTCCCTATATAGAGCACTACTTTAGACCAGAGCCCTATAGAACCCTATTCCCTATATAGTGCACTACTTTAGACCAGAGCCATATAGAACCCTATTCCCTATATAGTGCACAACTTTAGACTAGAACCATATAGAACCCTATTCCCTATATAGTGCACTACTTTAGACCAGAGACCTATGGAACCCTATTCCCTATATAGTGCACTACTTTAGACCAGAGTCCTATGGAACCCTATTCCCTATATAGTGCACTACTTTAGACCAGAGCCCTATGGAACCCTATTCCCTATATAGTGCACTACTTTAGACAAGATGTGTCTGTGCTCATTGTCCATCTATGTTTGGCATGACAATGATTGACAATGAGTTGGCATGATAGCTCAAACGGATTGGCACTCAGGCTAAAGAATGATCTGGTGTTGTCATCAGCCAATACCCATCAGTCTTCTTCAGACAGATGAACATACAGGATTTCTACTGGCTCATCACAATGTTCTAATCTCACAATCTGGTTATATCCCAGGTAGGTTACTGCAGCCTAGCTAGCTACCCTCTCAGACATGGGTAGTGTACTGCAACCTAGCTAGCTACCCTCTCAGACATGGGTAGTGTACTGCAGCCTAGCTAGCTACCCTCTCAGACATGGGTAGTGTACTGCAGCCTAGCTAACTACCCTCTCAGACATGGGTAGTGTACTGAAGCCTAGCTAGCTACCCTCTCAGACATGGGTAGTGTACTGCAGCCTAGCTAGCTACCCTCTCAGACATGGGTAGTGTACTGCAGCCTAGCTAACTACCCTCTCAGACATGGGTAGTGTACTGCAGCCTAGCTAGCTACCCTCTCAGACATGGGTAGTGTACTGCAGCCTAGCTAGCTACCCCCTCAGACATGGGTAGTGTGCTGCAGCCTAGCTAGCTACCCTCTCAGACATGGGTAGTGTCCTGCAGCCAGCTAGCTACCCTCTCAGACATGGGTAGTGTACTACAGCCAGCTAGCTACCCTCTCAGACATGGGTAGTGTGCTGCAGCCTAGCTAGCTACCCTCTCAGACATGGGTAGTGTACTGCAGCCTAGCTAGCTACCCCCTCAGACATGGGTAGTGTGCTGCAGCCTAGCTAGCTACCCTCTCAGACATGGGTAGTGTCCTGCAGCCAGCTAGCTACCCTCTCAGACATGGGTAGTGTACTACAGCCAGCTAGCTACCCTCTCAGACATGGGTAGTGTACTGCAGCCTAGCTAGCTACCCTCTCAGACATGGGTAGTGTACTACAGCCAGCTAGCTACCCTCTCAGACATGGGTAGTGTACTACAGCCAGCTAGCTACCCTCTCAGACATGGGTAGTGTACTGCAGCCTAGCTAGCTACTCTCTCAGACATGGGTAGTGTACTGCAGCCTAGCTAGCTACCCTCTCAGACATGGGTAGTGTGCTGCAGCCTAGCTAGCTACCCTCTCAGACATGGGTAGTGTACTACAGCCAGCTAGCTACCCTCTCAGACATGGGTAGTGTACTGCAGCCTAGCTAGCTACCCTCTCAGACATGGGTAGTGTACTGCAGCCTAGCTAGCTACCCTCTCAGACATGGGTAGTGTACTACAGCCAGCTAGCTACCCTCTCAGACATGGGTAGTGTACTACAGCCAGCTAGCTACCCTCTCAGACATGGGTAGTGTACTGCAGCCTAGCTAGCTACTCTCTCAGACATGGGTAGTGTACTGCAGCCTAGCTAGCTACTCTCTCAGACATGGGTAGTGTACTGCAGCCTAGCTAGCTACCCTCTCCGACTCCTCTCTCTATTTCTCTGTCTGTCTGTGTCTCTATCTCTACCCTTTTCATATGCCTTTGTAGCTCTTTCAGTGAGTGTACTCTAGTGTACTGTAGAGAAGAGTGCAGTAGAGTACTGTAGGGTACATTGATGTTAGTCATTTAGCAGACTCTCTTATCCACAGTCACTTATAGTAGTGAGTCATTTAGCAGACTCACTTATCAAATCAAATTTTTACTTTTACAACTTTTACTGGTCACATACACATGGTTAGCAGATGTTATTGCGAGTGTAGCGAAATGCTTGTGCTTCTAGTACCGACAATGCAGTAATATCTAACAAATTCCACAACAAAACCTAATACACAACATCTAGTAAAGGAATGGGATAAGATTATATAAATATAACATTTTTGGACGAGCAGAGACAGAGCGGCTGAGATGCAATAGATAGTATATTATACAGTATATACATATGAGATGAGTAATGTAAGATATGTAAACATTATTAAAGTGGCATTAATAAAGTGACGAGTGATCCACTTATTAAAGTGGCCAATGATTTCTAGTCAGTGTGTTAGCAGCAGCCACTCTGTTTTAGTGATGGCTGTTTAACAGCCTGATGGCCTTGAGATACAAGCTGTTTATTAGTCTCTAAGTCCCCGCTTTGATGCACCTGTACTGACCTCGCCTTCTTGATGCAAGCGGGGTGAACAATAAGTGGCTCAGGTTAAAATTGTCCTTGATTATCTTTTTGGCCTTCCTGTGACATCGGGTGGTGTAGGTGTCTTGGAGGGCAGGTAGTTTGCCCCCGGTGATGCGTTGTGCAGACCTCACTACCCTCTGGAGAGCCTTGCGGTTGTGGGCGGTGCAGTTGCCGTACCAGGCGGTGATACAGCCTGACAGGATGCTCTCGATTATGCATCTGTAAAAGTTAGTGAGGGTTTTTGGTGACAAGCCAAATTTCTTCCCCCTCGGAGGTTGAAGAGGCATTGTTGCACCTTCTTCACCACACTGTCTGTGTGTGTGGATCATTTCAGTTTGCCGGTGATATGTAAACCGAGGAACTTAAAACTTTCCACCTTCTCCACTGCTGTCCCGTCGATGTGAATAGGGGGGGTGCTCCCTTTGCTGTTTCCTGAAGTCCACAATCATCTCTTTTGTTTTGCTGACATTGAGTAAGGGGTTTTTGTCCTGACACCACACTCTGAGAGCCCTCACCTCCTACCTGTAGGCTGTCTCGTCATTGTTGGTAATCAAGCCTACTACTGTTGTGTCGCCTGCAAACTGATGATTGAGTTGGAGGCGTGCATGGCCACGCAGTGGTGGATGAACAGCGAGTACAGGAGGGGGCTGAGAACGCACCCTTGTGGGGCCCCAGTGTTGAGGATCAGCAAAGTTGATCCTCAACCTTCTGAGAGTGGCAAGTCAGGAAGTCCAGGACCCAGTTGCACAGGGTGGGGTCAAGACCCAGGGACTCAAGCTTAATGATGAGTTTGGAGGGTATTATGGTGTTGAATGCTGAGCAGTAGTCAATGTAAGCAAATTGAAGTGGCTCTAGGGTGTCAGGTAAGGTGGAAGTGATATGGTCCTTGACTAGTCTCTCAAAGCACTTCATGATGACGGAAGTGAGTGCTACGGGGCGATAGTTGTTTAGCTCAGTTACCTTTGCTTTCTTGGGAACAGGAACAATGGTGGTCCTCTTGAAGCATGTGGGGACAGCAGACTGGGATAGGGATTGATTGAATATGTCCGTAAACAAACCAGCCAGCTGTTCTGCGAATGCCCTGAGGACGCGGCTAGGGATGCCGTCTGGGCCGGCAGCCCTGCGAGGGTTAACATGTTTAAATGTCTTACTCACGTCGGCCACGGAGAAGGAGAGCACACAGGCTTTGGTAGCGGGCCTTGTCAGTGGCACTGTATTTTCCTCAAAGCTTGCGAAAAAGTTGTTAAATTTGTCTGGAAGCAAGACGTCGATGTCCGCATCGGGCCTGGTTTTCGTTTTGTAGACCCTGCCACATACCTCTTGTGTCTGAGCCGTTGAATCCACTTTGCCTCGATACTGACACTTAGCTTGTTTGATTGCCTTGTAGAGGGAATAACTACACTGTTTGTAGTCGCCTTGCCATGATTAAATGCAGTGTTTTGCGCTTTCAGTTTTGCACGAATGCTTCCATCAATCCAATGTTTCTGGTTAGGGAAGGTTTTAATAGTCACAGTCGGTACAACATCTCCTATACACTTCCTTATGACCTCGTCGAGTCAGTATATATGTCAACGTTGTTATCTGAGGTTAGCTGGAACATATCCCAGTCCACGTGATGGAAGCAATCTTGAAGCGTGGAATCTGATTGGTCAGACCAGCATTGGATAGACCTAAGCACAGGTGCTTCCTGTTTTAGTTTCTGCCTATAGGAGGGGAGCAACAAGATGGAGTCATGGTCATATTTGCCAAAAAGAGAGCGGGGGAGGGCCTTGTGTACATCGTGGAAGTTAGAGTAGCAGTGGTCGAGAAGTGTTACTCGCTCATGTGCCGCAATCGATATGCTGCTAGAATTTAGGTAGCCTTGTTCTCAGATTATCTTTGTTAAAATCCCCAGCTACAATAAATGCAGCCTCAGGATATGTGGTTTCCAGTTTACATAAAGTCCAGTGAAGTTCCTTGATGGCCATCTTGGTATCCGCTTTCGGAGGGATATACACTGCTACTGGGCCAATGTTCTTAGTAGTGGACTGTAGTAGAGTGCAGAACACTTTAAAAAACACATGTTGCTTTTTATAAAGCTTCTTGGCACACTGATGCGTATACAGTATGAGTTGAACCCAACTGCATGCAGCCACAGCGCAGGATACAGGATACAGATAAACAAGACTCTCCGAACACCACTCATATCTCTGGGCACATATTCACTAAGTGTTTCGGAGTAGGAGTTCTGAACTAGGATCAGTTTCATCAGATCATAATGAATAATGTGATATTTATAAACCCTCTTAGGCCACTCTCTCCCCTCTCTGAGAGATATGTACTGCAGCTCTCATCTTCCACATACAACACCCGTTCTGCCAGTCACATTCTGTTAAAGGTCCCTAAAGCACACACATCCCTGGGTCGCTCGTTTTTTCAGTTCGCTGCAGCTAGCGACTGGAACGAGCTGCAACAAACACTCAAACTGGACAGCTTTCCCTCCATCTTTTCATTCAAAGTCTCAGTAGTATAGTGTTGACACCACACAGTACAGTGTTGACACCACCCAGTACAGTAGTACAGTGTTGACACCACCCAGTACAGTGTTGACACCACACAGTACAGTGTTGACACCACCCAGTACAGTGTTGACACCACCCAGTACAGTAGTACAGTGTTGACACCACACAGTACAGTAGTACAGTGTTGACACCACCCAGTACAGTGTTGACACCACCCAGTACAGTGTTGACACCACCCAGTACAGTGTGGACACCACCCAGTACAGTAGTACAGTGTTGACACCACACAGTACAGTGTTGACACCACACAGTACAGTAGTACAGTGTTGACACCACCCAGTACAGTGTTGACACCACCCAGTACAGTGTTGACACCACCCAGTACAGTGTTGACACCACCCAGTACAATAGTACAGTGTTGACAACACACAGTACAGTAGTATAATGCTGACAACACACAGTACAGTAGTACAGTGTTGAAAACACACAGTACAGTAGTACAGTGTTGACAACACACAGTACAGTACAGTAGTACAGTGTTTATAGTGTTGACAACACACAGTACAGTGTTGACACCACACAGTACAGTGTTGACACCACCCAGTACAGTTGTATAGTGTTGACACCACCCAGTACAGTGTTGACACCACCCAGTACAGTGTTGACACCACACAGTACAGTAGTATAGTGTTGACACCACACAGTATAGTAGTATAGTGTTGACACCACCCAGTACAGTGTTGACACCACACAGTACAGAAGTATAGTGTTGACACCACCCAGTAGTGTTGACACCACGCAGTACAGTGTTGACACAACCCAGTACAGTAGTATAGTGTTGACACCACCCAGTACAGTGTTGACACCACACAGTACAGCAGTATAGTGTTGACACCACCCAGTACAGTGTTGACACAACCCAGTACAGTAGTATAGTGTTGACACCACCCAGTACAGTGTTGACACCACCCAGTACAGTGTTGACACCACCCAGTACAGTGTTGACACCACCCAGTACAGTAGTATTCTGTTCTGTCTACGGCTATGGAACACTGACCTGTTCACCGGACGTGCTACCTGTCCCAGACCTGCTGGTTTCAACTCTCTAGAGACAGCAGGAGCGGTAGAGATACTCTTAATGATCGGCTATGAAAAGCCAACTGACATTTACTCCTGAGGTGCTAACTTGTTGCACCCTCGACATCCACTGTGATTATTATTATTTGATGCTGCTGGTCATCTATGAACATTTGAACATCTTGTCCATGTTCTGTTATAATCTCCACCCGGCACAGCCAGAAGAGGACTGGCCACCCCTCAGAGCCTGGTTCCTCTCTAGGTTTCTTCCTAAGTTTTGGCCTTTCTAGGGAGTTTTTCCTAGCCACCGTGCTTCTACACCTGCATTGCTTGCTGTTTGGGGTTTTAGGCTGGGTTTCTGTACAGCACTTTGAGATATCAGCTGATGTAAGAAGGGATTTATAAATACATTTGATTGATTGACACCACACAATAAAGTCGCTTAGTGTTGACTCCAAGACACAGTACAGAGTATTACCAACTGGACACAAACATATTGCTAAAAATATTCTCTTATCACCACAGAGGGAGGAAACAGAGTAGCAGATGTGAGGGAGGGAGAAGGGGGGGGCATAAGGGGAAGGTTGGGGGAGGTCAAAGCTACATGGGGGGGGGGGGGTAGACAACGACTTCAGGAAGGAATGTTGAAAAGCCTAACTCTCTTTTGTTCCCATGTATTTCTAAGTAACACTAAGCAGCAATGTTACTGTGTTACTGCAGGCTGAAAGTAGTTCTCTCTCAGGAGCGGAGAGCTCTGCCCACAAACTACAGCTCTGCTTGTATTTGCTTCAAAATCAGTCAACGTCTTTCAAATACCCTCTGGAGCCAAAAGCCCACATTCTCCTCCAAAAGTGACGACTGACTGACTCTCTCTCTAGGAGAGACAGACACAAGCAATTCCACCCCCTCCACACACACACACACACACACACACACACACACACACACACACACACACACACACACACACACACACACACACACACACACACACACACACAATCTCTCTCTCAGATTCCAACTGCTGATTCATGTTTGGACATACACTGTAAATCTACCAAAGAAAGGTCTGTTAATCACTTGAATATATGAAGTTTAAAGGAACATAATTCATGAAATATGCTGTCTAGTGCAGGGTTCAATCAGGACTCGCTCACTAGGAAAACTACAATACCAAAGGCTGGCCCTAAGGTAATCTACCACAGGTCCTATAGAGGGTTCAATCAGGACTCACTCACTAGGAAAACTACAATACCAAAGGCTGGCCCTAAGGTAATCTACCACAGGTCCTATAGAGGGTTCAATCAGGACTCACTCACTAGGAACACTAAAATACCAGAGGCTGGCCCTAAGGTAATCTACCACAGGTCCTATAGAGGGTTCAATCAGGACTCACTCACTAGGAACACTAAAATACCAGAGGCTGGCCCTAAGGTAATCTACCACAGGTCCTATAGAGGGTTCAATCAGGACTCGTTGTGGATGAGATTTAGAATGGGCCAATGGTTAGAAGTGTGTAGTGAGGATGATCCTGAAATGTCATTAAGTTTGTTTATGAAATGATTTATGAGTACAGCTGATAAGCACGCCCCTTTAAGAAATGATTTATGAGTATAGCTGATAAGCACGCCCCTTTAAGAAATGATTTATGAGTACAGCTGATAAGCCTGCCCCTTTAAGAAATGATTTATGAGTACAGCTGATAAACCTGCCCCTTTAAGAAATGATTTATGAGTACAGCTGATAAGCACGCCCCTTTAAGAAATGATTTATGAGTACAGCTGATAAGCACGCCCCTTTAAGAAGTTATTTATGAGTATAGCTGATTGGCACGCCCCTTTAAGAAAATGCACGGTGAGGTTAAACGGTGCCCCCATGGATTGATGACGAGCTGATAAATGTAAGGATTCAATGACATGATGCCAAAAAAGTAGCAGATAAATCTGGCACTGTTTGATAAGCAAAGTTATTGTAAATGAAGAAATCTTGTGACCAAACTAAAGAAAGAAGTAGGGATTCGATCAGCACAAAACTGATGAAGTGAAGGATGATGGGGAAAAAACTGTGGAGAACATTGAACACTATTATGGGTAGGAATTCAAACATATCCACCTCCTTTGATGAATCTGAGGGTATATTTATTACAAAACCACACAACATCGCAAACTACTTTAATTAATATTTTACAGGCAAAGTGGACAAGTTGAGGAATGCTATGATTCCAACTGATGGCTCCATGTCATTATACCCTTATAAAAGATTGTATCATGGAGGAGAGGCAATGCAGGTTTGTTTTTCATCAAGTAGAAAGGGCAGAGGTAGAAAGGACGCTGTTGTCTCTTTCGGATGACAAGTCACCTGGTACAGATTTTTTTTATTTTTTTTTATTTTTTATTTCACCTTTATTTAACCAGGTAGGCTAGTTGAGAACAAGTTCTCATTTACAACTGCGACCTGGCCAAGATAAGGCATAGCAGTGTGAACAGACAACACAGAGTTACACATGGAGTAAACAATTAACAAGTCAATAACACAGTAGAAAAAAGGGGAGTCTATATACATTGTGTGCAAAAGGCATGAGAAGGTAGGCGAAAAATTACAATTATGCAGATTAACACTGGAGTGATAAATGATCAGATGGTTATGTACAGGTAGAGATATTGGTGTGCAAAAGAGCAGAAAAATAAATAAATAAAAACAGTATGGGGATGAGGTAGGTGAAAATGGGTGGGCTATTTACCAATAGACTATGTACAGCTGCAGCGATCGGTTAGCTGCTCAGATAGCAGATGTTTGAAGTTGGTGAGGGAGATAAAAGTCTCCAACTTCAGCGATTTTTGCAATTCGTTCCAGTCACTGACAGCAGAGAACTGGAACGAAAGGCGGCCAAATGAGGTGTTGGCTTTAGGGATGATCAGTGAGATACACCTGCTGGAGCGCGTGCTACGGATGGGTGTTGCCATCGTAACCAGTGAACTGAGATAAGGCGGAGCTTTACCTAGCATGGACTTGTAGATGACCTGGAGCCAGTGGGTCTGGCGACGAATATGTAGCGAGGGCCAGCCGACTAGAGCATACAAGTCACAGTGGTGGGTGGTATAAGGTGCTTTAGTGACAAAACGGATGGCACTGTGATAAACTGCATCCAGTTTGCTGAGTAGAGTGTTGGAAGCAATTTTGTAGATGACATCGCCGAAGTCGAGGATCGGTAGGATAGTCAGTTTTACTAGGGTAAGTTTGGCGGCGTGAGTGAAGGAGGCTTTGTTGCGGAATAGAAAGCCGACTCTTGATTTGATTTTCGATTGGAGATGTTTGATATGGGTCTGGAAGGAGAGTTTAGAGTCTAGCCAGACACCTAGGTACTTATAGATGTCCACATATTCAAGGTCGGAACCATCCAGGGTGGTGATGCTGGTCAGGCGTGCGGGTGCAGGCAGCAAACGGTTGAAAAGCATGCATTTGGTTTTAATAGCGTTTAAGAGCAGTTGGAGGCCACGGAAGGAGTGCTGAATGGCATTGAAGCTCGTTTGGAGGTTAGATAGCACAGTGTCCAAGGACGGGCCGGAAGTATATAGAATGGTGTCGTCTGCGTAGAGGTGGATCAGGGAATCGCCCGCAGCATGAGAAACATCATTGATATATACAGAGAAAAGAGTCGGCCCGAGAATTGAACCCTGTGGCACCCCCATAGAGACTGCCAGAGGACCGGACAGCATGCCCTCCGATTTGACACACTGAACTCTGTCTGCAAAGTAATTGGTGAACCAGGCAAGGCAGTCATCCGAAAAACCGAGGCTACTGAGTCTGCCGATAAGAATACGGTGATTGACAGAGTTGAAAGCCTTGGCAAGGTCTATGAAGACGGCTGCACAGTACTGTCTTTTATCGATGGCGGTTATGATATCGTTTAATACCTTGAGTGTGGCTGAGGTACACCCGTGACCGGCTCGGAAACCAGATTGCACAGCGGAGAAGGTACGGTGGGATTCGAGATGGTCAGTGACCTGTTTGTTGACTTGGCTTTCGAAGACCTTAGATAGGCAGGGCAGGATGGATATAGGTCTGTAACAGTTTGGGTCCAGGGTGTCGCCCCCTTTGAAGAGGGGGATGACTGCGGCAGCTTTCCAATCCTTGGGGATCTCAGACGATATGAAAGAGAGGTTGAACAGGCTGGTAATAGGGGTTGCGACAATGGCGGCGGATAGTTTCAGGAATAGAGGGTCCAGATTGTCAAGCCCAGCTGATTTGTACGGGTCCAGGTTTTGCAGCTCTTTCAGAACATCTGCTATCTGGATTTGGGTAAAGGAGAACCTGGAGAGGCTTGGGCGAGTAGCTGCGGGGGGGGGGGGAGCTGTTGGCCGAGGTTGGAGTAGCCAGGCGGAAGGCATGGCCAGCCATTGAGAAATGCTTGTTGAAGTTTTCGATAATCTTGGATTTATCGGTGGTGACCGTGTTACCTAGCCTCAGTGCAGTGGGCAGCTGGGAGGAGGTGCTCTTGTTCTCCATGGACTTCACAGTGTCCCAGAACTTTTTGGAGTTGGAGCTACAGGATGCAAACTTCTGCCTGAAGAAGTTGGCTTTAGCTTTCCTGACTGACTGTGTGTATTGGTTCCTGACTTCCCTGAACAGTTGCATATCGCAGGGAATATTCGATGTTAGTGCAGTCCGCCACAGGATGTTTTTGTGCTGGTCGAGGGCAGTCAGGTCTGGAGTGAACCAGGGGCTATATCTGTTCTTAGTTCTGCATTTTTTGAACGGAGCATGCTTATCTAAAATGGTGAGGAAGTTACTTTTAAAGAAAGACCAGGCATCCTCAACTGACGGGATGAGGTCAATGTCCTTCCAGGATACCCGGGCCAGGTCGATTAGAAAGGCCTGCTCACAGAAGTGTTTTAGGGAGCGTTTGACAGTGATGAGGGGTGGTCGTTTGACTGATAATCTAGACACCAAATTGTTTAGAGTTACAGCTAATCAAATATCTACCCCAATCTCTCATATTTTTAATAAGTGCTTGATGTGGTGTGCCCAGAAGTCTGGAAAGAGTCAAAGGTTATTCCACTACCTAAGTATAAAAAAATCTGCATTCCCTGGTCCTAATAGCTATAAACGTGTTGCCTGTTATTTTGTGTGTCTGTGTAATCTGAGGGAAATATGTGTCTCTAATATGGTCATACATTTGGCAGGAGGTTAGGAAGTGCAGCTCAGTGTCCACCTCATTTTGTGGGCAGTGTGCACATAGCCTGTCTTCTCTTGAGAGCCAAGTCTTCCTACGGTGGCCTTTCTCAATAGCAAGACTATGCTCACTGAGTCTGTACATAATCACAGATTGTTTTTCATTTGGGGTCAGTCACAGTGGCCACTGTGTACTCTCTGTTTAGGGCCAAGTAGCATTCTAGTTTGCTTGTTTTTTCTTTTGTTAATTCTTTCCAATGTGTCAAGTATTTCTCTTTTTGTTTTCTCATGATTTGGTTGGGTCTAATTGTGCTGCTGTCCTGGGGCTCTGTAGGGTGTGTTTGTGTTTGTGAACAGAGCCCCAGGACCAGCTTGCTTAGGGGACTCTTCTCCAGGTTCATCTCTGCAGGCGATGGCTTTGTTATTGAAGGTTTGCGAATAGCTTCCTTTTAGGTGGTTGTAGAATTTAACGTCTCTTTCCTGGATTTTGATAGTTAGTGGGGATCGGCCTAATTCTGCTCTGCATGTATTAGTTGGTATGTCTAATTGTATGTTCCTTTTGATGGCGTAGAAGGCCCTTCTTGCCTTGTCTCTCAGATCGTTCACAGCTTTGTGGAAGTTACCTGTGCCGCTGATGTTTAGGCTGAGGTATGTATAGTTTCTTGTGTGCTCTAGAGCAGTGGTTCCCAAACTGTTTATAGTCCCGTTCCCCTTCAAACATTCACCCTCCAGCTGCGTACGCCCTTGAGCACCAGGGTCGGCTGTACCCGCTCTAGCACCAGGGTCAGCTGTACCCCCTCTAGCACCAGGGTCAGCTGTACCCCCTCTAGCACCAGGGTCAGCTGTACCCCCTCTAGCACCAGGGTCAGCTGTACCCCCTCTAGCACCAGGGTCAGCTGTACCCCCTCTAGCACCAGGGTCAGCTGTACCCCCTCTAGCACCAGGGTCAGCTGTACCCCCTCTAGCACCAGGGTCAGCTGTACGCCCTCTAGCACCAGGGTCAGCTGTACCCCCTCTAGCACCAGGGTCAGCTGTACCCCCTCTAGCACCAGGGTCAGCTGTACCCCCTCTAGCACCAGGGTCAGCTGTACCCCCTCTAGCACCAGGGTCAGCTGTACCCCCTCTAGCACCAGGGTCAGCTGTACCCCCTCTAGCACCAGGGTCAGCTGTACGCCCTCTAGCACCAGGGTCACCTGTACGCCCTCTAGCACCAGGGTCAGCTGTACGCCCTCTAGCACCAGGGTCAGCTGTACGCCCTCTAGCACCAGGGTCAGCTGTACGCCCTCTAGCACCAGGGTCACCTGTACGCCCTCTAGCACCAGGGTCAGCTGTACGCCCTCTAGCACCAGGGTCAGCTGTACGCCCTCTAGCACCAGGGTCAGCTGTACGCCCTCTAGCACCAGGGTCAGCTGTACGCCCTCTAGCACCAGGGTCAGCGCACTCTCAAATGTTGTTTTTTGCCTTCATTGTAAGCCTGCCACACACACACTATGCAATACATTTATTAAACATAAGAATGCGTGTGAGTTTTTGTCACGACCTGGCTCGTGGGAAGTGATAGAGCTCTTATAGGACCAGGGCACAAATAATAATATAATAATAATCAATAATTTTATTCTTTATTTAACCATCTTACATATAAAACCGTATTTGTTCATCAACAATTGTGAATAAGTGAATTAACACAGTTTAAGAGATTGCTTGAAAAGTCTGCAATGTTGGGTTGTATTGGAGAGACTCAGTTTTAAATCATTTTCCACACAGTCTGTGCCTGTATTTAGTTTTCATGCTAGTGAGGGCCGAGAATCCACTCTCACATAGGTACGTCGTTGCAAAGGGCATCAGTGTCTTAACAGCGCGATTTGCCAAGGCAAGAAACTCTGAGCGCAGCCGTATCTAGAAATCTGGCAGTGGCTTCTGACTAAATACAATTTTCACAGAACTGCTTGTTGCAATTTCGATGAGGCTCTCTGGTTCAGATATCGGTAAGTGGACTGGAGGCAGGGCATGAAAGGGATAATGAATCCAGTTGTTTGTGTCGTCCGTTTCGGGAAAGTACCTGGGTAATTGCGCACTCAGCTCACTCAGGTGCTTCGCTATATCACATTTGTGACTCAATTCAGGAAACGACATGTCACGACTTTACAGCCTTTAGAACATATAGATTTTTATTTTCAAAATGCATTTTTTTGGCAGAAATGCCTTCACGGACATGGCAACTTTCATGTGCCTTAATATCAAACCTGTCATCTGTAAATACGAATAAAATAGTTTAATTACTAGCCTAGTTGGTTTAGCTACATAAAAAGTGAGCAACCTTCCCACTAACCATGATTGGCTGAGATAAAGAGTGCAGTCCACAATCATCTCCTTTGTCTTGATTACGTTGAGGGACAGGATGTTATTATGGCACCTTCCGGCCAGGTCTCTGACCTCCTCCCTATAGGCTGTCTCGTCATTCTCACATCGGTGTTCCTTTTGTCCAGGTGGGAAAGGGCAGTGTGGAGTGCAGTAGAGATTGTATCATATGTGGATCTGTTTGGAGCAGCATGCAAATTAGAGTGGGTCTAGGGTTTCTGGGATAATGGTGTTGATGTGAGACATGTCCAGCCTTTCAAAGCACTTTGTGGCTATGGACGTGAGTGCTATGGGTCTGTAGTCATTTAGGCAGGTTACCTTAGTGTTCTAGGGCACAGGGACAATGGTGGTCTGCTTGAAACATGTTGGTATTACAGACTCAATCAGGGACATATTGAAAATGTCAGTGAAGACACCTGCCAGTTGGTCAGCACATGCCCAGAGCACACGTCCTGGTAATCCGTCTGGCCCTGCAGCCTTGTGAATGTTGACCTGTTTAAAGGTCTTACTCACGTTGGCTACGTAGAGCGTGATCACACAGTCATCCAGAACAACTGATAGTCTCATGCATGCATCAGTGTTGCTTGCCTCGAAGCGAGCAGAGAAGTGATTTAGCTCGCCTGGTAGGCTCACATCATTGGGCAGCTAGTGGCTGGGCTTCCCTTTGTAGTCTGTAATAGTTTGCAGGCCCTGCCACATCCAAAGAGTGTCAGAGCCGTTGTAGTACGATTCAATCTTAGTCCTGTATTGGTGCTTTGCCTGTTTGATGGTTCATCTGAGGACGTAGCAGGATTTCTTATAAGCTTCCGGGTTAGAGTCCCCTTCCTTGAAGGCGCCAGCTCTACCCTTTAGCTCAGTACGGATGTTGCCTGTTATCCATGGTTTCTGGTTGGGGTATGTACGTACAGTTACTGTGGGTACGACGTCAACAATGCTTTTATTGATGAAGCCAGTGACTGATGTCAGTAACTCTTGTCAGTAACTCTTGTCAATAACAGTAACTCTTGTCAATAACAGTAACTCTTGTCAATAACAGTAACTCTTGTCAATAACAGTAACTCTTGTCAGTAACTCTTGTCAGTAACAGTAACTCTTGTCAATAACAGTAACTCTTGTCAGTGACTCTTGTCAGTAACTATTATCAGTAACTCTTGTCAGTAACAGTAACTCTTGTCAGTAGCTCTTGTCTGTAACTCTTGTCTGTAACTCTTGTCAGTAACTCTTGTCAGTAGCTCTTGTCAGTAACTCTTGTCAATAACTCTTGTCAATAACTCTTGTCAATAACAGTAACTCTTGACAGTAACAGTAACTCTTGTCAGTAACTCTTGTCAGTAACTCTTGTCAGTAGCTCTTGTCAGTAACTCTTGTCAGTAACTCTTGTCAATAACAGTAACTCTTGACAGTAACAGTAACTCTTGTCAGTAACTCTTGTCAGTAACTCTTGTCAGTAACTCTTGTCAGTAACAGTAGCTCTTGTCAGTAACTCCTGTCAGTAACTCTTGTCAGTAACTCTTGTCAGTAACTCTTGTCAATAACAGTAGCTCTTGTCAGTAACTCTTGTCAGTAACTCTTGTCAATAACAGTAGCTCTTGTCAGTAACTCTTGTCAGTAACTCTTGTCACTAGCTCTTGTCAGTAACAGTAACTATTGTCAGTAGCTCTTGTCACTAGCTCTTGTCAGTAACAGTAACTCTTGTCAGTAACTCTTGTCAGTAACTCTTGTCAGTAACTCTTGTCAGTAACAGTAACTCTTGTCAGTAGCTCTTGTCAGTAACTCTTGTCAGTAACAGTAACTCTTGTCAGTAGCTCTTGTCAGTAGCTCTTGTCAGTAGCTCTTGTCACTAGCTCTTGTCAGTAGCTCTTGTCAGTAGCTCTTGTCAGTAGCTCTTGTCAGTAGCTCTTGTCACTAGCTCTTGTCACTAGCTCTTGTCAGTAACAGTAACTCTTGTCAATAACTCTTGTCAGTAGCTCGTCAGTATCTCTTGTCACTAGCTCTTGTCACTAGCTCTTGTCAGTAACAGTAACTCTTGTCAGTAGCTCTTGTCAGTAGCTCTTGTCAGTAGCTCTTGTCAGTAGCTCTTGTCAATAACTCTTGTCAATAACAGTAACTCTTGTCAGTAGCTCTTGTCAGTAACTCTTGTCAATAACTCTTGTCAATAACTCTTGTCAATAACAGTAACTCTTGTCAGTAACAGTAACTCTTGTCA